>NC_048299.1:225600703-225795830 GCF_013100865.1 Trachemys scripta elegans | reverse complement strand
GGAAATACTTTGTCCCATCTAAAGACTATGGGTATTTGTACACACACCCCCAACCGTGCTCACTGGTGGTGGAATCAGTGAATGCACGAGAGCGCCACGGCCAGCAGGCTGCAGCGCCAAAATCAAAAGAGGCTAAGCGGCTTGATCTGTTCGGCCGTAAGGTTTACTCAGCCGGAGGGCTACAACTTAGAGCGGCGAATCAACAAGCGCTACTGAGCCGCTACAATTTCAACTCCTGGAACTCTATGGGGAAGTTTAAGGAGTTGATTCCCCAAGAGTCCAGGGAAGAGTTTGGAGCCATGGTTGAGGAGGGTAAGAAGGTGGCTCGGACCTCCTTACAGGCCTCCCTGGACATAGCGGACTCGGCCGCAAGGACCCTGGCCACAGGTATCGCTATGCGTAGGACCTCCTGGCTCCAAGTTTCGGGTTTGCCCCCTGAATTACAGCAGACCCTACAGGATTTGCCCTTTGAAGGACAGGGGCTGTTCTCGGAGAAGACGGACTCTCGATTACAGAGCCTCAAAGACTCCAGGACAATCATGCGCTCCTTGGGGATGCATGTTGCGGGTCCCCAGCGCAGACCATTTAGGCCCCAGCCTCAACGGTTTTACCCCCCTCCACCTCGTCAGAGACAGGACCCTGCCAGAAGGCGAGGGCGAGGTGGTAGGAGAAGATGGGCTGGCCCTCAACCTGGTCAAAACCAAGGGCCACCAAGACCACCTTCAGGTCCGAGACAGAACTTTTGAAGGTGCGGTCGAGGACGACGCCCCAGTCATCCCCCAGGATCCAGCTCCCTCCTTTCGGGATCGCCTCTCCCACTTCCACCGTGCTTGGTCCCTTATAACTTCGGACCGTTGGGTCCTCCGCACGGTGGAGAGGGGATACGCTATCCAGTTTTCTTCTATCCCCCCCTCCCACCCCCCTTCCCCGTCCCTCTTCAGGGACCCTTCTCACGAGCAACTTCTTATGCAGGAGGTTTCTACGCTCCTGGCCATGGGGGCTATAGAGGAGGTTCCGATAGAGTTAAGGGGCAGGGGATTTTATTCCCGTTACTTCCTGATCCCCAAGTCCAAAGGAGGTCTGCGGCCCATCTTGGACTTGCGCGGACTCAACAAATTCGTAGTAAAGTTGAAGTTCCGCATGGTCTCTTTGGGGGCCATCATCCCTTCCCTCGATCCTGGAGACTGGTTCGCCGCCCTCGACATGAAAGACGCATACTTTCATATCTCAATTTACCCACCTCACAGACGTTTCCTGCGATTCGTGGTAAACACGGTGCACTACCAATTTACAGTACTTCCCTTCGGCCTATCCTCGGCCCCAAGGGTGTTCACGAAATGTATGGCGGTCGTGGCAGCGTACCTTCGTCGGCAAGGGATACAGGTGTTCCCGTACCTAGACGACTGGCTGGTGCGCGGTCGCACCAAGGAGCAAGTTCAAGCTTACGTCCACAAAATAGTGCACACATTCAGCGAGTTGGGCATCCTACTCAACAAGGACAAATCCACTCTAGAACCTACCCAGAGAATAGAATTCATCGGCGCAGTTCTAGACTCCAGTCGTGCACAAGCCATCCTGCCAGACAATCGCTTTGGCACCATCACGAACCTCATTCAAGGGCTCAAGGCCTTCCCAACTACCACGGTGAGGTCGTGCCTCACCCTGCTGGGTCACATGGCTTCCTGCACGTACGTAACCAGGCATGCCAGACTTCGACTTCGCCCGCTTCAAACTTGGGTGTCATCAATATACCGTCCACATCGGGACAGCCTGAACATGGTGGTCACGGTCCCGAACTCGATCCTGGCCTCCCTCACCTGGTGGCTAGATCACAATGTGGTCTGCGAGGGGATGCCATTTCACGCCCCACAACCCTCCCTGCACCTGGTCACAGACGCGTCATCTCTGGGGTGGGGCGCCCATCTCAACAAACACCATACCCAGGGCCTGTGGACTGCATCCCAGTTAGCCCTACACATCAATGTTCGGGAACTGATGGCGGTACGCCTGGCGTGCCAGGCATTCCTCAGTCTCCTACGTGGCCGCTGTGTGTTAGTTCTCATCGACAACACCACGGCCATGTTCTACATCAACAAACAAGGAGGAGCACGTTCGTCAATTCTATGCCAAGAGGCCATTCGCCTGTGGGACTTCTGCATCGCCCACTCAATCCATCTCACGGCATCGTTCCTCCCTGGAGTCCAGAACACTCTAGCGGACCGGCTCAGCAGGTCCTTCCAAACGCACGAGTGGTCTATCCGTCCGGACATCATACATTCCATCTTCCAGAGGTGGGGGTTTCCCCAGATAGACCTGTTTGCATCTCGAGACAACAGGAAGTGCCACGTGTTCTGCTCCCTACAAGGTCGAGCTCCGGGCTCCCTCTCGGACGCCTTTCTGCTTCCCTGGAAAGACCACCTGTTTTATGCCTTCCCTCCGTTTCCTCTGGTCCACAAGGTACTGCTCAAACTGCGCAGAGACCAGGCACGGGTAATTCTGATCGCTCCTGCGTGGCCGAGACAACATTGGTACACCACACTGTTGGAGCTCTCGGTTCAGACACCGATCCCGCTTCCGTTGGATCCGGATCTCATCTCTCAGGACCACGGCCGGTTGCGTCACCCCGACCTCCAATCACTCCACCTCACGGCGTGGCTGCTCCATGGTTCACCCAGGCAGAGCAGCAATGCTCGCACTCTGTGCAACAGATTCTACTGAGCAGTAGGAAGCCCTCAACACGGACCACGTACCTGGCCAAATGGAAGCGGTTCTCCTGTTGGTGCGAACAACGAGCCACATCCCCGTTGCAGGCACCCATTCCCCTCATTTTGGACTATCTCCTCTCCCTAAAACAACAGGGGTTGGCGATTTCCTCAATTAGAGTTCACCTGGCCGCTATATCGGCCTTTCACCCAGGGGAACTCGCGTCCTCGGTATTCTCTAACCCGATGGTCGTTAGATTCCTCAAGGGCTTAGACCGGACGTACCCTCAACATCGTCAGCCCGTCCCGACGTGGGACCTCAACCTGGTTCTCTCCAAGCTCACAGGTCCTCCATTCGAACCACTAGCCACCTGTTCACTTTTGTACCTATCCTGGAAGACAGCCTTCCTCGTAGCCATCACCTCAGCAAGGCGCGTTTCTGAACTCAGGGCGCTTACATCCGAGCCCCCTTATACAGTTTTCCATAAGGATAAAGTGCAGCTTCGTCCACATCCTGCCTTTCTCCCTAAGGTGGTTTCTCCTTTTCATATCAACCAGGACATATTTCTCCCGGTCTTTTATCCCAAACCACATGCCACTCGCCAGGACCAACGTTTGCATTCCCTGGACGTACGAAGGGCCCTGGCCTTCTATATTGACCGCACAAAGCACTTTAGAAAGACGACGCAACTCTTCGTTGCAGTGGCCGACCGAATGAAAGGCTCACCGGTCTCCTCACAACGCCTATCCTCCTGGATTACGTCTTGCATCCGGACTTGCTATGACCTGGCAGGTGTCTCAGCACCACACCTCACCGCTCACTCCACGAGGGCCCAAGCCTCCTCGACTGCTTTCCTGGCACATGTTCCGATACAGGACATTTGTAGAGCGGCGGTTTGGTCATCAGTCCACACGTTTACAGCTCACTATGCACTAGTGCAGCAGTCCAGGGACGATGCTGCCTTCGGATCAGCGGTTTTGCACACAGCATTGTCTCACTCCGACCCCACCACCTAAGTTGGGCTTGGGAGTCACCTAATGGAATGGATATGAGCAAGCACTCGAAGAAGAAAAGACGGTTACTCACCGTTGTAACTGTTGTTCTTCGAGATGTGTTGCTCATATCCATTCCAAACCCGCCCCCCGTCCCCGCTGTCGGAGTAGCCGGCAAGAAGGAACTGAGGGGGCGCCGGGTCGGCTGGGGTATATATTCAGCGCCATGAAGGCGCCACTCTAGGGGGCTCCACAGCCGACCCGCCGGTGTTGCTAGGGTAAAAATCTTCCGACGATCGTGCACGCGGCGCGCGCACACCTAATGGAATGGATATGAGCAACACATCTCGAAGAACAACAGTTACAACGGTGAGTAACCGTCTTTTCGGAGGAACAAAGAGCAGAGTCCAGTAGGGACATGTTTAGGTGCGTATCTTATTGCTGTGTATGGCACTCAGATACTATAGTGATGAATTTTCTAGAAATACCTATTGTTTAGATACTGTGAAAACTTGCAAGTGTAATAGAATGAGCAGAAGACTGAGTGTAGTTGCTTCTTGAGCTCTTCGTTTGTTTGATTTTGGTAATGAAGTACAAATATCTCCCTGTTCAATAAAGTTAACAGTAACAACAAGGAGATTCAGAGTTGATGCTGTGTTCCTATCTTTACTTCACCCTCTTATTGACAGGTGTTATAGGGAACTTAGTACATTGTATCAAGTGTTGCTGACCCAATAAGATATTAAAGTTGTCAGCATGGAAGAGCTTTCCCATTTTGATCCTGGATTTTTAGATAATTGTTGTATTCTCCAAGTAGCAGTATCTAGATAATTTACTGCCATATCTGAAAGTAGTATGCATTGAAATACTATTCCATGTACTGAGATTTTGCATATTAAAAATAAGAATGTATTGTCTAGTATTCCTGATACGTTGTGTCGTCTGAGTATTTGTTCTTCCAATAGCAAAGTAAGAAGATACTGTTATTAAGGGTACAAGAGAAAACTCACAATGGATAGTAAGGAAAGATAGGAAATATGGTAAGAGACAAGAAAACATTTCACAAATACATTAGAACCAAGAGGGAAACCAAGGACAGGATAGGCCAGGTACTGAATGAGGAGGGAAAGACAATAACAGAAAACTCAACAATGGCTGACGTGTTAAGTGCCTTTTTTGTTTGTTTTTCAACAAGAAGGTTAGCAGTGATTGGACAACTAATTAGTAAACACCAATGTAAATGGGATAAGATCTGAGGCTAAAATAGGGCAAAAACAAGTTAAGAATTACTTAAACAAATTAAATGTCTTCAAGTCAGCAGAGCCTGACAAAATACATCCTCGAATAGTTAAGGAACTGAAGATATCTCTGAGCTATTAATTCATGGAGGATGGGAGAGATCCCAGAGGAGTGGAAAAGGGAAAATATAGTACCTATCTGTAAAAAAGGGAAATAAAGATAACCCAAGGAATTATAGACCAGTTCCCTTAAATTCAATACCCATAAAGATAATGGTGCAAATAATCAAGCAATCAATTTGTAAGCACCTAGAAGATATTAAGGTGATAAGTAACAGTCAACATGCATTTGTCAAGAACAAATCATGTCAAGCCAACCTTAATATCTTTCTTTCAAAGGGAACAAGCCATGGGGGAAGGGGAGAAGTAGTAGATCTTGATTTTAGTATGGCTTTCGATACTGTCTCACATGACCTTCTGATAAGCAAACTAGGGAAATATAGTCTAGACCAATGATACTCAGACTGACTCTCGGGAGCTGCAAGTGGCACTTTAACGTGTCTCTTTGCAGCACATGATATTAAAATACCATGTCATTTAATTATTAACCAATCAAGTTGCTTTTACTGTTTTATTAACCAATTGTAGAATACTTGGTTTGTCATTTTCTTGTGAAAATAATAATATATAATATGAAACAATGCATTCACACTACTGTGGCTCTTTTGGGTAATGTTGGTTGCTAATTTGGCTCCTCAACCACTGAGGTCTGAATATCACTGGCCTAGATGAACCTCCTATAATAAGGTGGTTAGACAACTAGTTCAAAGTCAATCTGGAAGGGCATATCAAGTGTGGTTCTTCAGGGATCTCTCCTGGTTCTGGTTCTATTCGATGTCTTCATAAATGATGGAGATAATGCATAAAGAGTACACTTATAAAATTTGTGGACAATACCAAGTTGGGAGGACCTGCAAGCATTTAGAGGACAGGATTAGAATTCAAAATGATCTTGAGAAACTGGAGAACTGGTCTGAAATAAATAGGATTAAATTCAATAAGGACAAATGCAAAGTACTCCTCTTAGGAAGGAACAATCAGTTGCCCACATACAAAGTGAGAAATGACTGCCTAGGAAGGAGTACTGTGAAAAGGGATCTGGGGGTGTCAAAGTGGATATGAGTGAACAGTGTAACACTATTACAAAAAAAGCAAACATCATTCTGGGATATATTAGCAGGAAAGTTGTAAACAAAACACGAGAAGTAATTCTTCCGCTCTACTCCACACTGATTAGGCCTCAGCTGGGGTATTGTGTCCAGTTCTGGCCACCACATTTCAGGAAACATGTGGACAAATTGGAGAAACTCCAGAGAAGAGCAACAAAAATGATTAAAAGTCTAGAAAACATGACCTTTGAGGGAGATTGACAAAATTGGGTTTGTTTAGTCTGGAGAAGAGAAGACTGAGGAGGGACATAACAGTTGGCAAGTACATAAAAGGTTGTTACAGGGAGGAGGGAGAAAAATTGATCTCCCTAACCTCTGAGGATAGGACAAGAAGCAGTGGGCTTAAATTGCAGCAAGGACAGTTTAGGTTGGACATTAGGAAAACTTCCTAACTGTCTGGGTGGTTAAGCACTGGAATAAATTGCCTAGGGAGGTTGTGGAATCTCTATCATTGGAGATTTTTAAGAGCAGGTTAGACAAACACCAGTGAGGATGGATAGATACATGATGCCCAAACTTTTCCTGTCGTACCCCTCCCCCTTACCAGTATTGAAATCTATCCGCACCCCACTTCCATTACTGCATAGCCAAGATTTCCTCAGCAGAGGACCTTGGGCTGAAGGTGGCGCTGGGGGTGGAGCTGTGGCTTGGGGGCCGAGGGGAGCTTGGGCAGGAGCTGGACTGGGGAGTGGAGCTGTGGCTGGGGATAGAGCTGGGCTGAGGGTAGAGCGGGGCTGGGTGGTGCTCCCTCCCCGTCCCCCATAGGGACTGGCTTGGGCTCTGCTACATTCCCGCGCGCCCCCTCCTTCCCCCAGTGTTCCTCCATGCCCCCTAGGGGAGACACACCCCATGGTTTGAGGACCACTGGTCTAGATAATACTTAGTCCTGCATCAGTGTACTGGACTAGACTAAATGACCTATCAAGGTCCCTTCCAGTCCTACATTTCTATGGTATCAAGCTCTTCAGAGCCAAATCCTAGTAAGTCTTGATTTTTTGCATGCTTTTTATACTACTTGATGTAGAGCTGTACTTTTAAATCTCGGTCTCACAAAGATTTGTGAGGGGGGAGGGATAGCTCAGTGGTTTGAGCATTGGCCTGCTAAACCTAGGGTTGTGAGTTCAATTCTTAAGGGGGCCACTTAGGGAACTGGGGTAAAAATCTGTCTGGGGATTGGTCCTGCTTTGAGCAGGGGATTGAACTAGATGACCTCCTGAGGTCCCTTCTAACCCTGAGATTCTATGAAATAGTCCTTATGCAGGTGAATAAACCTGTAACAAAGTCATCTTGAGCATCTCCTCATTGTCAGAGGTCACTCTGCACCTCCATGGCTCTGTTTCTCCCCTCTTGGTTCCTCAATACACTCAAAAACACAACCTAAAGTTAGCTAAAGCACTCCTCCTTTGGAGGGTCCAATTTATTCAGTCTCCTGGCTCTGACTTCTCTTGGCAGGTGTCACCGTAACGGACAATAACTGTACCCATGCTGGCCCTCTCAGTAGAAAGGCTTGAATTGAATGGCCATGCAGACAGAGTTGTTGTCTTACCTTCCAGGCCAGGGTTGAGGCATATTGGTGAAATAGTATGAGAAAGTTGGCACGGGCGCAATCAGCAGGTACTAGATTGTTGGGGGTGGGCCAGAAGACCGGCCCCACCTTATGAGGTGTCCTATGCGCACCAGCAGTGGCATGCCTCCTTGTTTGGAAAGCTTCAGTAGTCAAGTCCAGGTTACTCTCTAGGTGCTGGGATTGCAACTGGTGGTAAGGTACTAATCATAAATAGTAATGGTAGGGTAGAATGGCTTCCTTTGTGCTCATTACATCCCTTATTGTGTTCAGCAAACATAGGGGGAAGCCTTTCTCCAGTTTCAGTCTCCATCTCTCTGTGTATTGTTCCAAAAAATTATTTTTGTTTTCAGTCAAGTTGTCCAAGACTACAAAGGATGGCAAGTAAAGCAAAGTTAGAAACCCTTTATTTAAAATAAGAAAAACATAGCTGTAACTGACCCACTCAGGATGTGCACGTAATAACTGTGTTTGTATTGCTATGATTGTTTTCCTCTTCTTTGCTGTTTGACACCCTCACTCATTTTATCATGTCAGAAATTATAATTTGTAAGCTCTTTGGTGTGGGAACTGTTTTTCTGTGTCTACTGTAAAGCCCCAAACTCTTTTCAGATGCTATATAATGAGAGATGCTTCATTAAGGCATCCCTTTAATAGTAGAGATGCCAGTCTTCAATGCAGTGTGAACCTATATGGTCTCAAAACTGTGTAGGTTTGGGGGACATCTAGTCATCCCAAGCAGTAGTAAGATTCCTATTAAACAACTTAAAAGGTCTTAAGGATTTCCAATGACATTGATTTCAATACTTCCTTTGGAAGTGTTATTTGCATCCTTGATCAGACCAAAGATGGCTTTTCCTGGTGTTTAATTGCAGAGATCTCCTTGTTTCAATTCAAAACAGGGTATTTTATGGTCTTGGACATCTTATTTTTTAACTAATTTCTCTTTTTTTCCCTCTTTGTTTATCATCCTGCTGTGTACTGCAATCATATAGTCCCCCTTCAACCATTTCCTTAGTCTTTTAACTGTAATTCCCTGAGCTGTCTTTTTAAAGGTTGTATGGTTTCAATTCTTTTAATCCTTTATAGGCCTCTTACCACTATGGTGGTGCTTATCTGGACTTTTTTTTTTTTTTTTGTAATTTACATGTAAATCTTTTCTTTATATCTTACATCTCAGTATTGCCTTTATTACCGCATTGCATTGTTTTTCTGAAATTTTCATCTATTGCCTGTAAGACTGTCTGCAGTATAGTATTATGTCTAGTCAGTTTGCCCCCATTTTATACTTGTTCCTTCCATTTTTACTTCTAAAGTGAACTATTTTGCATTTGTCCTTGTGGAAGCTCATTTTATTTCTAGTGTCCATCTTTCTAATCTTTCTCTGGCTTCTTGAATATTAGATTTGCCTTCTGCAAATTCACTATTCCTCCCATGTTCGTATCACTGGCAAATTTAATCAGTGTGCTTTGCCACCTTTTTCTCCAGATAAGGAATAAATATGGAAGAATAATGTTACGTCATTAATTTGCATAGATAAAAAGAAATACAGAGTTAAGATTGCTAAGTAGTGCCTCAGACGTCTCAGAAGAGTTGGTGATTTTACGTACCATATATACTGCAATATGTAGATACAATGGGACATGTTAAGGAGAAAATGACAAAATTAACCTAGGTATTTGGCATTTGTCTGCTTAATTGTGGATCTTACAATTATATTCTCCTCTCAGTGGGCCAGAGTGTCCCCTCCCACATTAAAATCTCCCTCATGTAGATTCTCTAAATCATTCTTTTGGAGGGGAAGGGTGTAAGTGGGATTTGCTATCCTGCAACTCCTCCAAACTTGGCACATTTCAAGGATTCAGGGGAAACCTGTGCCTGTGCACTAGTACTAGCCTTCCTGTCCAGCTCTGTGGCCACCATATGGCTGCAATGGAGCTCCACTAACGGGACTGTTCCCTTGATGTGGAGACCCACAGGAAAGGGAGATACAAGCAGAAAAGGATTTCCAACAGCTGCAGGGCTGGATTGGGACAATGTATGCCCTACCAACAGATCTACCAGTCCCATGCAGTTTCTATCCCGTCTGCTTGTGCAGAACCCCATTTACAGGACCTGGGGAATAATGCTGTGGAGGTGTCTGAGACCTCTTTGCCCAATAGGAGTTGTGGGGGCAAACAATTTCAAGAGAGGGTTGGACAAATTTATGAGTGCAATTGTACGTTGGGGTTGCTTGTGATAAGGAGGCGGGGCTCAGCAGCCCGGGGCTCACTTCCACTTTGTCTTTTATGTCTGTAAAAGCTATTTCAGCTGGCCACCTGCATAGGGCAGGAAGCCCCCCCACCCCATGTATTCTGTTTTTGTTTTGCTTTATTTCCTTCCTTTGAAGCATCAGAGATGGCCACAGCTAGAGATGGGACATTGGACGGGAAGGGCCAAGGCTCAGAAGTGGTACAGAGCATTCTTTCTCCCAGGTGCTTGGCTGTTTGGTTCTTGCTCACATGCTCAGTGTCTAGTTGATTGCCATATGTGGGATCCTGAAGGGATTTTCCCCCAGGTCAGATTGGCAGTAACCTTGGGGTTTTTTTTACTTCCCTCTGCAGCGTGTGCCAGGATTATCGTAGTATATCTCACTTAATTCTTTCCTTGCCACTGAGGGGGCCTCGAGCACTGGTGTACTTGAGTCCCTCCTATTCTCTGTGGCACATAACAGTTTAGTCTCCTATGGGCGGCAATACTTTGGTCTAATTTTGGTGGTTGGGTTTAGTGTGTGGGGTGATGTTGGTGTCCTGTGATATACAGGAGGTCAGACTAAATGATCTGGTGGTCCCTTCTGGCCTTAAGCTCTGATTCTGACACGTGTCTATCTAAGGAGGAAAATTTGGAATAATATGACCCAGAGAAAGAGGGGAAAATACTCTTTGGTATTCCCCCCCAAGAATTTAGAAAGAGTAGATGTGGGTCATAAAATAGTCCAACTGTGTGCTGCAAAACTCCAGCAATATTTTACATCGTGCCTTTTCTGACCAAACTATATACCTTTACACCAGCACTGAAATGCAGCCACTTTGGGGGTAGAAGGTGACCACCAACCAATAGACTGTGTTGTACTGCACAGTAGCTTTGGGGTGGACCAGAGCAAGGTTGTAGGGCTATCATCTCTTTACAACAAGTGCCATGTTTGAAGTGATATTTAATTTCCACGCAGAAAAGATAGATTCTTGCTTTTAAAGTTTCATGGGAGCATTTTTCTCAATTTGTCTAATAATATTTTAGGAACTGTATTATATAGCTTTGAATTGGCTGTGTGTGTGTGTGTGTGTGTGTGTGTGTGTGTATACATATACACACCTTTGAATTGTTCAGACCACCATACCATTAATAAGTGGGAAAACTCTTGATGGGTGTGGTGTTGAACTTCTAGGATTTGAACTTGTGATTTCAGGAAGTCTGGGAATTCTGAAACTGATGCTTACATAACTACACCTGTCTCTTAGAATATATATAATATGTTTTTAAAAAGCTTAAATTGCTTATTCTGGGTGCTATGTAAATTAAGATAAAGTTGGAGGCTTTTTCCGTGAAAGGAAGGGATGGGTCTAAAAAAATGAAAGCATCAGGAATGAACTCCAATTTGTTAGATGCTTGTAGTTTTGTGTGTTTTATAATACAGTAAATTAATCCATAAAATGTTGCTAAGAAAAAAATATTCATTGCAGTTAAATTTAAACGCAGGATGAAAATTACATAGGGAAAAAGAGAGTAAATCTAGCCTGCTAAATATCCTGCTTGGTTATTCAGTTTCATTTCATGTGAAGTGTTTGTGACCAGTGTAAAAAGCAACAGAGGGTCCTGTGGCACCTTTAAGATTCAGATTCAGACTAACTCGGCTACCCCTCTGATACTTGTGACCAGTGTGTGTTCCCTAGTGAAGAGAGAATTGTGCATCAGAATATTTTCATTAATTATTTTTAGGACAGAAAGTATACATGTGTATATTTCTCTTTAATATGATAGAATGATGTTTAATTTCTGACAAAAAGATGCAAATTATTTCAAGTGGGGGTGGTTGTTTTTTTGTTTGGGGTTTTTTGAGACATACCCTTAAAAGCAGGAGGATGGAGGAGGGGGCTTATTCAGTCTATTATCATAAAGCTCTCCTAATGTAGCTTCTGAGTCATGTGACTGCAGAAAAGGCTATTATCTCAATGAAAAGGAAACTGCCTTTTAGAGCAGCAATAGAAAGAACAGAAGCAGGAGGAATTTTCGAGTGCTCCACCATGCTGGATTGTCAAAGGGGGATCTATCTGATCAGCAGCTAGAAAAGGATTAGCGTGGCTAGTTTGTCAGCTGTCATTAGAAGCAGATGACAGAGGAGATAAGCTGCTGTGTGTGCACGTCCTCACTCAGCATGTGCTTTGGTTTACATCAAGACATAATGTTGGTTTGGGTTAATGGAGGGCTGTTATTCTAAGGCAATAAATTTACTGCTAATTGTCCTTTTTATTTTTTATTTATATATATATATTGATAAATAAAAAAAGCAAGTGTGATGGATGGGGATTTTATTTACATCCCTATCTAAAGGCACGGAAAAACTGGTGAGATCTACCTTGAACTGCAGAGGCTGTGGAAGATTACAAGGTGTGTTTCTGAAGTGCTGTGACTTCATATTTGGTAATATTCTCGAGGGGTGTGTGTGGGGGTGTGTGTGTGTGGTTTTTTTTTTTTATTATTTTAATCATGACAGTTGTGAATTAATTTTCCTCTGTAGTAAATAGGGAATTTCTAAACTGATTTCTCAGTGATTTGTTATTTGTTGACTCCTTTAATTACTACAGGTGACTTGCAGTTGTCTTGTACAGTATAGAGAAAATATTTCTTGTAAGGATTTTGCTAATGCCCAGAGAAATATACAAACCCACCTATGTATATCCCATTTTCCAGGAGAAGGTGGAGCCCAAGTACAATATATTATTTTTCCATTGCAGTCATTATTATTCATTGTTCAAAACTAACTGGTAATGCCTATGCACAGATCACAGGGGAAAAAAAAGGAGGGTGCAGATTGAGAATCTGTAATAATAATAGTCACTTTTTTTTCTCACCAAGGCCTAAAACAGGTGAAACACACTGTAACATTAATGAATTTCATGTTGCTGTTGTTATATAACTTTCTCTGTTCTCTAACCTTCCTTGTTTTCTTTGTAGTTATATGATCCAGGTTGCAGAATGACATTCAGTTAATCTTCACTGTGTATTTGTCTAGTGTTGTACATGCTGATGCCATTAACTATCTCGGCAGTATAGTGTTTTACCTTTCTCGTAACCTTGCAGGGTGCAACACTCAAGAGATTGTCTGTCTGTTTTTGTGTCTTGTACAGCACTGGGAATATTGTTGAAGTTTAACAATAAAGAATAGTAATAATCCTACCCTGCCTCCTCCCCCCCAAAAATGGTAAAATAAAATTAATGATCAGCACTCACAGGAAAACTAAGCTGAACTTCTGCAATATTTTTTTCCTTTTAAGGGCAGGATGACAAAGGTAGTCGTAACAGAGCATTACTGCAGTACCAGTTGGCAGTGTTCTAAAAGTGTGTGATCCCGGATACATATTGAAATCGTAGTGATGGTGGTAATGCTTATAAGCTTTCTAATAATTAATTATATACATACAAGAATTGATTTTGTTTATTTTATTTAGGAATTTTTAAAAACTCATGCTACTTTGAGACAGAAACAGAAGGAACATGTGTTTTTATTATTATTATTATTTATTATTATTTAAATAATATAGTGTGTGTTTGAAGATATTTTATTACATGCTGACAGGACATAGAAATGGAACCAAATGACCCTTATTTATTTGCTTGTTCTCTTTTGTTTAAGCCTGAATATTTTAATTGCAGCGTACCTACATTCTGCCAAGTAGGCCCGTGGCATGACTGATCTGAGGCCTGGTGAGCCTGTCATGTTCACAGAAGCAAATGTAAAAGCTGCAAGAACAATGAAACTTCCTGTATACTTGTTGTGTTGTTTGTTTCCTTATTTCATTATAGGAGCTCTAATAAGATATAGGATAGGCTCTGCTGTGCATACTGATGATTTAGCACCTACTTTCTATAAACAAATATATTTGATTGCTTGCATGTTGGAATTGGCCAGGTCTAATTTTAATTGTGTGATACGCTTTTGGGAATATTAAACGAACAGAAATAATTAGAATAAAAGAAGCTTCTTGAATAAGCAGTATATTTCTGGTGCTGGCAAAGTTCATTTTGCTTTATTTGCTTAATAGGACTTCATAGGGTTGCCAACACTGTAACTCAAAAACCCAGAAATCCGGGGGCCGCTTAGGCATGAGGAAGGAGTGGCTGGGCCAAATTTCAGTGGCATTGCAACACTGCAATAACTACTGTATGTGGAGTATTTGAAACTTCAGGTATTCTTACTTGGCCAGAGGAATTTTATTTAGTCCATTGTCCACTATAGATATTATGCTTCAAAAATCAAGCTATAAGTACAGTGAAAGAGTTTTAACTTACAATGTTCACTGGATGTTTCTTTCCTCCACTCCTTATTCTATCATCTCTTCTAGATAAGCCTCTTGCTTATATTTGAGGAAGGAAAAAGTTACTCCGAAAAATCTCTTATACAGGCAGCCCTCAACTTTATGACGTTCAAATTATGACAAACGGCACTTAGGTTTATAAATTGACATCCTTTTTCGACTTTACGATGCTCAATCCAACATTGTTCCTATGGGAAATTCAAGTTACAATGTTTTCGACTTAAGAAGTGATTTTTAGGGGCCAATGGTGTCGTAAGTCCGAGGACTGCCTGAAAAACAAAAATTTTGCAGTGTCTAAACAAGCTAAATGACTTGTTTGAAAATCCTGCTGGAACCCAGAGTTTCAAGCCACAATAATTAATAGCAAATGCTATAGTCATGTCTGATCATGTCAGGTTGAGGGGGTTATTTTCAGCATCCATTTATCATATAAAGAAAAGAAGGGAGAGGTGTGACAGCAGTGTTGGTAGTTGGAGCCAACTTCATTAATAAATGAAAGGTATTTGGTAAAGCTGTTATAAAAAACCACAAATTATGAAGCTTGAACCAGACTTAAGGATCTGATATGGCTCCACAAGCTGTGCTAGTTGAGGTGATTGAAGATACTTAAAAAAGAAAATGCATAAAGTGATAGTCACTGTACCTGCCAGGAAATCCCTCAAGAGTCATCTTACTGTATAAGCTCTTCTTTAGTTTGTCCTTATTCATGGACACTTTGTGGTGTCGGGGCTAGAGAGAAGGCTTCATTGGCTTGCACTTTTCTATTATTGGGAGGTAAAGTTTTACCCTCTGAAAGTTATAAGTAAAAATGTCCTAGGGTACATCCCATTTCCAGCAATGGGCTATGTCTTCACTTAACTGTTATGAGATTGTGGTTGACCTAGTGGATAACCAGAGAACAGGTAATGTACAGGAGAATCAAAGGGGGAACAAGCATGTGGAAATGTCAGAGGGAAATTAATCTTTTAAAAAAACAAAATCAAAACTAGTTTATGTTAAGGGATTTAAATCTCATGTGTGTGCTTTACTGTACCCTTGTACTCACCATTCCAGTTTCATTTCCTCTTTGTACACCCTCATTCAAGAGACAAGGTATGTGACAACAGAGACTGAGCTCTTCAGTGGATTTGTCATTTCAGATAACAGTTGGTCCACAAATTGTTCTGATCAAGCAGCTGTCTAAAGCAAGACTAGTAAAAGCTTCTGTGAGAACTGTATAGTAATATATTTACCTGGGTGGTTTTTTGGTGTGTGTGTGTGTGTGTGTGTGTGTGTGTGTGTGTTTGTCCTTCTGAAACTACTCAAAGCCTTTTAAAAAGAATGTGGAGTGTTTCCCCCCTTACCATTGCTAATTTAACTCTTTTTAACACAAAAAAAAAAAAAAAACAGGTGGGGTGGGGTTTTTTTGTGTGTCAATGGGAGTGGTATAGTAAAGCCTATGGAACATTGTATTTGCTCATGCTCTGTATCACTGTAAATAGGAGACTTATATCCACAGGTTTGTGTTCCTTGCTAATGGATACAAAATTTTAAAAATACATTCAGATGACAGAGTTTTGACATTACATCTTTCAAAAATGATAGTTGAACTTTCCTTTTGTTATTGGTGCTGCTGCTGTGGTATAGGAAATTCTATTCTTGTGAAAGAGTATGAAGACAGATTGATGTGAGAGATTTTGAAAGGCCTCCTTGAAACCATTTATGTCTACTGTACACATTCACACTTAAGATCAGTTTTATAAACTAATAGACATTTAAAAATGGCCACAGATTCCAGTAGGGTCTAACATACAGCTGCATTCAGTTAATTTTTATTGTTACTTTTTTTACCTGATACTTCATAAATGCTTAAAAGAAGTTGCCACAAGGACCTTTGATATAAGTTATGCTATTTATTTGTATTTATACAGCCTATAACAAAATGCATATGTAATGTTGTAGATGCCTCTGACAAGAATTGAATTATAATCATAATACAGATTTCTACAAAGCATTATATTTTTTCTCGTACTCTTTGGAGATACACCGCTACCTCGATATAACACCACCCGATATAACACAAATTTGGATATAACAGTAAAGCAGTGCTCCGGGGGGCAGGGCTGCGCAGTCCAGTGGATCAAAGCAAGTTCAATATAATGCGGTTTCACCTATAACGCGATAAGAGTTTTTGGCTCCCGAGGACAGCGTTATATCGAGGTAGAGGTGTATTAAAAATAAGTCTTACTATCTTTTTTAAAATATCCTCTCCAAATATAGTGACTATTTTCAAATGTTAACTTAGCTGAAGTTTTCCCCACCAATTCCAAAAATGGCTATTGACTGAAGAAGTTCCTGCAATATGTATTTTTAAATGATCAAATGTGCTCTAGGAAGGAACTGGTAAAATTCTTTGTTTTGGGACAGGCCAAACAGTGTGCATGTATAGGCATGTTTTTATTTATTTCACTACCAAGTCCACCATCATCCTAAAATCTCTTCCTTGGCTGAGCATTGTTGTGTGTAGAGCCCTGCAAATCCACAGGTAGCCGCTTTATATCTGCAGATATCTGCATCTGCGGATGCAGATATTTGCAGACCATTTTTGTGGATCGGATGCAGATACAAATTTTGTATCTAGAGCCCTGCAAATCTTTGGATATCCGTTTTATATCCATGGACCATTTTTTGTGGATTGCAGATCGGATGCAGATACAAATTTTGTATCCATGCAGAGCCCTAGTTGTGGGTGTACAAAATTTCGTTCCACGTTTGAATGACTTGTGGTTTTGAATGCTTGTTTATGGATCTGCAATTAACATTTAGTAGTGTTGGTTTTAATAATTACCAAGACTGCGTACTGCTCGCCAG
The DNA here is from genome assembly GCF_013100865.1 of Trachemys scripta elegans. Taxonomy (NCBI): domain Eukaryota; kingdom Metazoa; phylum Chordata; order Testudines; family Emydidae; genus Trachemys; species Trachemys scripta. The sequence goes on along the minus strand of NC_048299.1, from coordinate 225,778,682 downwards.
GCCATACATGCTGTAATGGGTGAGAGTGGTTCTTACAGATTATTTCAAATGTGTGCCCAAGTTAAGATTGTGTTCTGATTTTAATTTTGCATTGATTGAAATTTGAAAAAATTAAGGGCATGGTTTTCAGTGTCTGTTTTACACAATGTTTGGGATCTCAATTTCTTTAACAGTGTAATTCTGAATAAGTCGTTATTTTCTCTCGAGATTTTGTTTCTTCTCCCATCTATATGGATGGCACTGATTGTTGGTGACTCACTTTGGCCTTGATTCAGGACAGCACTTAAGCGCATGCCTAACTGAGCATGAGCTTAAGTCTCACTGAAGTCTCTTTGAAAGCTTTTGGGGCTTAAACGTGTGTTTAAAGTGAGGTGCTTAAGTGCCCTTCCTAAATAGAATAGATTTAAGCATATGTGTAAGTGCTTTCCTGAGTTGGGGCCTAAGTAAGTCACTCTCATCAGAGCCATTCATATAGCTAGAAGAAGAGACTTTAATCAAAGCAAATATTTAATTGACTTTAATGGTAATCCCATGGATTTCAGTGGGGTTTAGGCATGTCCTTAAAGTTAAACATGTGTTAAGGTGTCCCTGAATAAGGATGCTTTCATGAATTGGGCCTTTAATACTATGAGGACGTGCACAATTAAATCCTGTGTGTGTTGATGAGAGAATGGACAACTCTACATACTTTGGAAGGATGTGTGTGAGACACACACACGGAGAGAGAGAGAGACTATTTTGTCTGATGGGTTATTAACTCTCAATGATAAAAATGGTAAAAGATGTTGTATTATTTAGATTACATGGTATCTACAGTTCCTGAACATTAGAACCTTTGCTATATACTCTGCAATCAGAATTTGAAATGAAGGGGTCTAAAGCCTGTTAATGGGACTGCCCTAGGATCCAGCTAGACATTGGGTTAGCACTATTAAATCAAGTTGATATACTTTATAAATGTAAGCAAAGGACATACTAACCACACATGCTGTTACAAAATGTAATAACCAGTATTGCTACTAGGGAGTGTTTTTTGTTTGTTTGTTTTTGTTTTTTTGGTGGCCAGGCTGGAATTTAATTTCTCCCTTTTTGCATACGATTTTTAATAATCTCTTATACGGGGGGCTTGCGCAAGGCATTCTGCACTTCTTAAATCTGGCATAGAAGCTGACTGGGGAGTGCATGAGCGGAACCTATGCAAGGTTGCTTGTGCATCCATTATGAGCTTCAGAAAGCATCTCTGCACTGGCACTTACATACAAGGGTATAGACATCTGTAATGGGGGTGGGGCTTTGGCAGGGCTGAGAAAACCTTTTGGCCCAAGGGCCACATTGGGGAATAGAAATAGTATGGTGGGCCATGAATGCTCACAAAATTGGGGTTGGGGTGTGGGAGGGGGTGAGGGCTCTGGTTGGGGGTGCGGGCTCTGGGTGAGGCTGGGGATGAGAGGTTTGGGATGCAGGAGGGTGCTCTGGGCTGGGATCGAGGGGTTTGGTGAGCGCGATGGGGATCCGTGCTGGGGCTGGAGGTTGGGGGGTGGAGAGAGTCTCAGGGGTGCAGGCTGTGAGTGGAACTTACCTCAAACGGCTCCTGAAAGCAGTGGCATGTCCCTTCTCCAGCTCCTATGTGGAGGTGCAGCCAGGCGGCTCTGCACACTGCCCCATCCTCAGGCACCACCCCTGCAGCTCCCATTGGAGCGCAGGAGCGGACCATTGGAGTGCGTAGGAGCCAGAGTGGGGCCATGCTGCAGCTTCTGGGAGCCGCATGGTCCAGCCCCTGACCCCACTCCCCAGTGGGTGCTTGCGGGCTGGCTTAAAACGGCTTGCAGGCCAGATTCGGCCCGCCGGCCATAGTTTGCCCACCTCTGGGCTATGGGATCCAAAGATGCGTAGAACCATGACATCCCATGCAACTGGCTCAGCAGGGCTGTGGCTACTATTCCTGCCCATCAGGCCGCTCTGCTTACTGCCCTAGGGTAACAAGTGGGTTTTATCCTCCTTAACCCTTCAGTATTCCACCTTGGGCTTTCTGTGAGTATAATGGATTTCATCTGAAGTGAATAACTCCAGAAGAGTATGTACAAATAAGTTAGTTAACTCAGTGCCAATTACCTCAAGTTAACTTGAGTTAAAAAAACAATCAGCAAATGTCAGATTTCAAAATGTGATTTTTAAGCTATTAACCTACTAATGCTATATGTAACCCTCAAAATTACTGTAAGTGAAAGAATTAAAAGGAAAATCTACTTTTCTCTGTTTTGCAATTTTACTTGATAGCATTTAGTGCATGGTCAGTTCCACTGTTCACGCTATATAATCCGTCCAGATTCTCCCCCGGTTGTTTTGTTGTTTTTTTCAAACATCAACTGAGGAGACAAAAAATGTTTTAAAAACAGGCACATGTGGTTGTAAACCTGTAAAAGCTGGCATGGGGTTCTCAGTGGCAATTGAAGTATTTTAAATATGCTTAACACACTTTTAAAATTGACTACATTTCAAGTTGAAGGTTGTCTGTTTAAACACACACTTTTTTTCAATAATACAGTATTCATTTTGTCTCATCTATCTGCTTTTGTTGTCCATAAAAACCTATTTCAAGTTTTAGTAGCTCTTAAATATTGTGCTGCAAAATGATTCTAATGATTAAAAATGTTAGCATTTGTGACACTTTAGAGAAGAAAACACCTAATTTCCTAAGACATCTGTCTAAGGATTTTTTTTTTCTTTCCAATGAAAATATTTGCAGGCTTAATACGGTTTCTGTAGCTGTGGCTTGATATTCACCATGTGTGCTGCAATCTAGGAGGGTTGGTTTGTTTGTACATTTGGTTTTTAAATAGGGTTATAACTGTCACAAACTGGGTGGATAAGAGTGCTTTGTAGACATACAAATCTGTTTTTTGCCCCTGGCATCACAGCAGTTATTCCTATGGAACTGAGATTCAGTTTTTATCATTTGAATAATGAGAAACTAAAATGGTTCCCAGGATAATGTCAGATAGTAGAATTCTGATCTTGAAGTTTTGATCCAGAATCATGAGTTATATTAGGGTATAGACTCCCTTTTTAATAGTCTTTAACATCTTCTTATTGAGAATGTAATGTTTTGATCAAAAAAGGGTTTTGTATCTTTAAGACAGAGTAAGCGTAGTAACAACAGAAATCGTGTATGTTATGCAAAGAATGTAACTTTCTTCCTGTGATATGTTACTCTCTGGTGTCTTATTAAAGCCTAGTCTTGCTATTCCTGGGCATATTAGAGCTGGCTGACGTAGTCTCATATGTAAGCAGCTCAGTGACTGGCTATATTAAGAGATTTAGCCTATGGGAATACAGAAAGTAGAAGCCATTTTATATTGTTGGTGTTAGATTATACAATTTATTATTATTATTATTATTACTAGTATTATTTTATTTTATTACTTTGCTTGCTTGGAATCCTTGTTTAAAGCTGCCAGCACTATGATACTTGGTTTTGTCAGAGTTGAAGTTTTGAATAACTGAAAGGAAGTTTTTTACCTTTCAAGATTCAGGTGGAAGCTGAAGAATGTGCTCTTAAATATCCGTTTGTAACACAGAACATGAATGTTAGTCATTTTTTTTATTGTTACAGTGTGTGTTAAAGAGCTGCTGCTGCTGCCCATTTTCAGCCTAATGTGTTTATTACACAGTCTTCCCAGTGGCATCTTGAAGTGTCTCTCAACTAAAAAATTCATGAGCATTTATTGGCTTTCAGTCTGAAAATGGAATATGTCTTCGTGTTACACCACTTTAAAGCCATTATGCAAAAGTAAATGTAAGAGAAAAGCATATTGAGGAAGAAGGAACCTTTAGCTTTAACATTTGTTTATAGTCTGTTATAGCTCTTGGACTGAACAAAAATATGAGGCAGGTGCTGGAGCCAACTTTCCCAGAGTTTCCCAGAGAGAGGGATGAATGTTCTTACACATACATAAACTCCATTACATTAGCTAATAACTAATATTCCCCTCTTTATTCCTTGTTTGCACAGTACGTATATAAAGTCACATTTGGTAATGGTTACCCTAAACCTTTTTTTAATATTACTGCTTTCCTTTAAAAGAAATTATATTGTCTAAGTAAAAACACTGAAGTTACTTTCAGATAGAAGTGGCTAAATATAGAATTAACAGGGAAACCTGTAATCTTTCAATATAAATGCTTAAAAATTAGATTCACAAGTTTTGCTACTTAACTATTATGTCTACTTGCAAGAGTGTCCCTATATGAAATGTGATAATTTTGAAGGGTGAAGGTTTTGAGTAGTTACAGCTGTAGCAAAAATAGTCAAGTTTTCTGGAATGCAATAGACCATTTTGTTGACTAAATCAGTTTGTATTCCTGGTATGTAATATAACACAGCCAACTTTTGTATTAGACATCTTGCTTGTTTTGGCAGAATTGTTTGGTTTCGGGTGTGTCCTAACTCCACACATTTTGTGTGGTAATAGATGGCTGTAATGAGTTGGTTGTAGAGTATGTGGTTTGCAAATAGGGGTGTGTGGATGAGGGAGGAATGCTTAGTAAATCCAGACCTTTATTTTCTATTACATTTTTTAGTAGTGTGGCAGTGGAGATTTTAGATTCGGTAAGCTGTTTGCAATAAAAATCACCTGGGTTTAATTTTGACAGGTGATATTCAGATGCTTCTCATTTTTTGTTTGTTTGTTTCCCTTGATTTCTGCTCCAGCTCACTGGTTCCCAAATCACTGTCTGTGCCTTTCTTGTTGCTGTGTTTTCATAAGAGCAGCGCAATAGAGTGCTCATGTGCAGAGGAACTCTTTGAGCTGTTCTAGGGTTAGAAGCTGTGTATGTGTGTGTGTGTGTGTGTATATATGTATGTATGTGTATATATAAAAACACACACACGCACAGAATATTCTCGCAGTCAGCAGTCTCAAATTGTTTTTTATAACTCTGAATGTGTTCTTCATTAAAGAATATAAACCAGGAGCCAGAAGTGCTGTGTGCTCAAAGAATTGAATAATTGTGGTCAGTTAATGATTGCAAGGCAGCATGTTCTAGTGGCTAAAGCATGGGAGCAAGGAATCAGGGACCTGATTCAAACCCTGCCTCTAATAGTGACTTCCTGTGAGATCTGGGAAAGTTAGTAGCTGGTACACTCATGATTTCCTGTTTTCAGAGGTAGAAATGTGCAGTATCATACCTCCCAATAGTTTCAGTTTTCATAGGACTGCCCTGCTTTGACCCCCAAACTTGCTGTTCCAGCTGAAGGGCAGCTTGCCCCAAGCCTCTGTTTGAGAGGGCCCCCAAACCTGAGTAATGTTACTGCATGGCGCATAGGGTCACAGCACCACTCATGTTTGACCTCTCTGCCCCACCGTAGTAGGAGACAGAAGGGTGGACGGGCCAGACTTGAGTAGCACTGCATCCTATATTAGCTACTTGAAATGTTGGGAGGTATACAATATATGCAAATATTTAAAATATTTTTGTTTCCATATTTTTATACAGATTTAGAGAAATTAGCTGATGAAACAAAGTGCTTACATTCTTTAAAAAAAAAAAAAAAGTTTGAGGAGCAAGAAGCAAGTTTCATATGGCTTCCAACTTTATTGTAGTTTGTGCAAAAGAACTCATAATTTACTTGAATAGAGTTGAAGCAAGAATGTAGCCTTCTGGTGGTATGAACTCTACAGCAGAAAAGTATAAGAAAACTGATGTAGCTGTTACAGTTTACTAATGTAATTATTCTTTGTAGTGTGGGACTCGGAACAGTTTAAATTAGGCTTTTGGAAAATTTTAACCAGAGCTTGCATTTAAATTGTAAGCTTCTTTGATCAAGAACTGGGTACACTGCTGAATACATCAATAATTGTAATAAATAAGTACTGGATTTAGCAATTAAGTCTGTATTTCATGTCAGTGCATTGGTGGAATGCATTTCTGTTACCTTCTTACCTGTCATGGTGTTCCGCCTTTTGTTTGCTTCTCTTCATATTGAAGCAGTAGTTCTTAAGGTTTTATTCCCATCTATTCTTTAACTGCATTTTAGGGTTATAATAAATCTGACAATTTAACAGGCCTTGTTTGGAAGATGACCTGCACTGATAAGAGATAAAATGCATGTTATCTTCTTTTACTTTGACTCTGGATGATTAACTGGATTCAGTGGTGCTGAGGTTCAGTACTTGAAGCTCTAAGCTATTTGCTGTAACTTGATGGCAGATGATGAAAATGTAAGGGTGGAGGAGGCACTAAAGACTTGTGTAATTGATTTGTGCTGGTTTTTTTGCTCCCTGTGTGCCTTTTCCATGAAACCCCTTCCCTCCCTCTTCCCCATGTTTTATTTTTAGTTGTTTGTTGTTTTTTCACTTGAAAGATGAATGTGTTTAAAACACACTTTATGCTCTCTGCACGATCAGGTTAAAACTTTTTGTGTGTGTGTGTGCATTCTAACTTACAGTGGTTGCTGGTAGAGGATGTGAAGGAGGATGTGCTGTCACAATGAAAGCAGAAACTATTGTTTTGTTATTGATAACAAGAAAGAATGAATTGAAACCTCTTGCCAGCTCTGTCCTTTCACAACCTCCCAACATCTGGTAGAAACTAGATTGCTCTCAATGACTAATTACTAGCACATACTACTCAAGAGTTTACTCATGTCATTTTCTGTTTTTGTGATTTACATTTAACAATCAGAGAAATCAGACTGAAATTAACAAGAATTTTTAATGCTCGTGCCCATGATGCTGAAACAGATTGGATGGGGAAATATATGCTCTGAATTTTAAAGATTGTTTTCTTTTATAGGATAAATATAAATTCCCATATATCAAGTTGAGATAAAATCCATTAGAAACACTGAAGGTAAAATACTTGATTACCCTTTTAGTGGGATATTGAATCCCAGATTTGGAGTACAGTAAAGCACTCCAAACTGCTCAAAGTTAAAAAGAGGGTGCCTTGGTCTTGTGTTGTAGTTTATTCTGACGAGGCACCTTAATGAATGTCTTGCAAAACAGGGTGCCTTTTCTAATTTACTACCATTGTTACTAAACTTTTATTTCATTAATAAAAATGCCATCCCTTCCACCTCAGTAACAGCCAGCATTTCTGTTTTTAATCCCAACTCTCTCTTAAGTTTCCCAAGTCAGTTTGCCCTTCTCCTGTTCCCAACTAAAGAGAATAAACTTGAACCTCTTCACCTTGACCTTCATAACTTGCTTGTGAAGTTCATTTTGCTAAGAACTATACAGGAGTTATAATTAAAACGAAATATAATACAAAGATCAGTGTAAATCAGAATGTGATAATGATTTTCTTAGAGTAAGTCTTGTCTGGAGATGGTTAGTTCAAACTGCGTAATTTAGAGAGAACATTATTTTTCTTAACAAATTCTACTTGTGAATGTCTTATTACATTTTAATCCATATGTTATAGTCCTCTGTTTTAGAGGAGCTCTATAGGAGGAGCCATTATATTAATTGCTTCTTAAAAAACAAACTGAACTGTTCAATTATTTTAAAGTAACTTTTACTTACAGCTGTCCCTCTAGAAATGCCTGAGAGCTGGGGCGGGGAGTGGGATGAAGTGAGCAGTTCTTAATTGGTGCTGCTTCTGCTGTCATGATAATGTGCTGTAACTGACTATGGGAGTTGTGTCTGAATAAAGACTGTAAGATTTGGTCTACAGCTTGTAAAAGTAATCTGCTCTCAGTTACTTTAGTTTGAGTTCCCATGTATCTAGGACAGATTTAGGGCTTGCAAGTTTGAATTCTGTGTTTTCTGATCTGGTATTTACTGGTACAGGCAATGGTGTTTTGAGAGAGACTAGGAAGAACATTTTAAAAACATGTTTAAAATTTTTAGATTTCCCCCCCTCTAGGTTAGCGTCTAAAGAATTTATACTGAAAAGTAAATTTTAGTTGTAGTGTTTTTCAGTCGGGGACCTGAGCTTTCTGTCTTCTGTGAAATGCCCAACACAACTTTGGATGCTATAAAAATTAATAACAATAAATAACCAGGAAGGAGGAGGTGGTATAAAGTATAATGAATGTGGGCAAGAGATTTAATGTTTGGGGGCTGGAGGGGGGAGGAATGCTTGTAGATTGTGGATTTCCAAAGAAGCCTTTTTAAAAACTTTATGATGATTTTTTTTAAAAAACAACCCTTCTCCACTTACACAAATTCATTCAAAGAGCAAGCTGATAATGCTGCTATGAAACAAATTTACTGGTTTGTAAACCTATCCTGAGTAGGTGAAAGTAAAATACAAACTATTTGTTCAAAACTGATTACTATATTTAACTTGGGGGAGGAGGCAGAGGGTAGCTAGTTTCCTGGTAAATGATACCACATTTTCCTTGAATCGGTTTACAGGGAGATACAGTTGTAATTTATATGGTTCCCTCCAAAGAACTGACTGCAAAGACTCCAGTGGAATTCCTCTAGAATTACACCAGTGTTATTCTGAGAGCAGAATCTGACTTGGCAGTGTGTGCTGTCTCAAACTGAACTTTAGTCCCCCAGAAATAGTTCAAGTTTTCTTAGAAGTAAGCTCAATACCCTATGTGAGGTGATCCCCCTTGTACATATTCTTAGTTGCTTTTTCATGTTTTCTGAGATCCCACCTGTGTCCTTAACGTTTATTACTTTTCAGAATACCCACTAAAAGTCTGAAAATCATTCTGTGATCTTATGTTTTTGTGTAAAGGAATTTCTCTGAAGATAGCATTGACCTGATTTCTACTATTGGAGTTTGTACTTATAGCATTAAGTAGGCAGGGACTCCCCTAAGCTTTCAAAAGTTTTTGGACCCTTTGAGGCATCAGTTGAGTTTCATGCACAGACCAAATAATATCTGAAATGTTCAGCTTCCATGTTTTTTTTTTTTTTTTTTTTTTTTTTTTACCTTGATCAGCGAATAAGGTTTCTATTGGAATGGAGCCATCGAGGCTGGTTCAGGATCTCCGTCATACACGTTTTGAACTGATACTGCCTCAAATCATTTTTAGTTAGTGTCAAAGTTCTCTTAAGGGTCTGTTAGGTACGTTTCTCTTTTCTTGGCTCACTTTTAGCAACTGAGACTTCTTTGCAGTGATTAAATGTGCTGTGAGTACAGCAGTACTTTGTGAATATGCTTGCGATACAGATGGATTATATTAGCCACCCCAGTATTGCAGTACACTTCAGTAGAGAGATGCTCCAGTAATTATTTTGGGGGAAATTCTATGGCCTTGTTATACAAGAGGTCAGACTAGATTATCACAATGGTCCCTTCTGGCTTTGGAATCTATTAATTTGTCTTGGGAGACAGTGTGCACATTTGTACATATCTTCAGCGAGACTTATTGTGATTGACACTCTGAGTTATGCTATAATTTTATGAAAGCTGATAACCCTTTCCAGACCAACCAGCTTCTTCAAGTGCTTGTCTTGAGTATGTAAATACCAGAGATCAGCATCTTTTGGCCCTCAGCGTCTGTTAGTCCATTCCTGTGCTCTAAGTGCCCTTGGATCCACCTCTTGAAGGCATAAAGGGGCAGAGCAGCACCAACTACTTCTCAGTTCCTTCTTACCTCCAATAGCTGAAAGAGAACTTTAAACAGTGTCCTTTTACTCTGACATATTTGTATAGCTAGTTCTAAAAATTGAGTAGATAGCTTTTAGGATAGTTATATTAAAGTATATACAGTTATGTTAGTGTTTGGTTATTAGGTTTCCTACTGAGTAACATTTTTTTTCCCTTTTTTCTTTTACCCTGTACCGGGTGTTCATGGATGAACAAACAAGTGAGGCAGCTATACCCCTTAATAATAGCCACTCAAAAAGTTTGTTGTTTAGATGAAGGACACATCATAAGCAAATGCTCTATTTGTTGTTTGTTTTTAAAATGAATTCAAAAAGTGAGACACCTACTTGAAACATTTTCTCTTGGATAAATCTTTGAGACCTGCCCCAGATCCAGGTAAACAGGAGCCACAATCCAGCAATCTTCTTCCAAGAGTGCACTGGTGAGCACTGGCTCTGCTTCCAGTTCCTGGGCTTCTACCTCTTCAGTGTACTCTGCAGCGGTTCAACCTCCCAAGTCCTTGTCCGAGGGGGGTAAGACATCAGTGCTTTTTTAAAAATCATAAGTGCAGGTCACCATCTGAGGGACCTCTAAGAAAAAGAGGCAGAGATCACCTTATTCAACCTTGTCAAGGGATAGCACAAGGCCTGATTATGGTCCCTCTGCCAAATTCATCTGTACCAGCTAAAGAACAGCCCCTCACAGTTGTCCGCACTATTGGTGCAATGCTGTCTTCCGGGCTCTTGGCAATGACCATAGAGCTATCCATATGAATACTGGCTCCATCAATACAAATGTCATCTGCACAGTCTGTTCCGGCACCAAAGGCCACTTGTTTAATGTCAGTGGTACCAACTCTATTGGCAGCAAGAAATTTGATAGTGTCCATCCTTTCATCACCAGAGAGAATTCCAATGTCGGTATTGCGTGCATATAAGAAATGTCCCAAAAGAAATTACAAGGACTCCTGCTAGGTCTGCTCCAGCACTAGAGGGGAAATATTCCTTCCTTCTTCTCATGAGCCTCAAACCAGAGTAGAGAATGTTCTTCTAGTTATTCCCAAGTCTCCGGTATCTCTAAGAGGGAGTTTAGGGCATATGTGTATCAACTTAAGTATAGGGATATAGGAAGGGATGTTCTACCTAGTACCCCGTTGGCCTTCTACACAGTTTGCCTGTGGACCTCACTCGTGCTTTACTGGGCTCCTTGGGGCCCTCATCACCTTAGAAGGGCATTCTCTACCCACTCCAGGATCAGACCATCCCATCTTATGGTGTGTAGAGGAGTTCAGCCTTATCAGCCACAGGTGTCCCATGCTCAGCCATCACAATTACAGGCCTCTCATGAAGAATAACATCATCCTATTGAACTCGCCGTACCTGCCATTCCTTTATCATCACCTGATGAGTCTGCAGTCTCATCTACACCATCACATCCTGATTACTACAAAATTTTTCAGGGTCTTCTTAGAAGAATGGATGAAACATTAGAGATTTCAGTGGAGGTTGTGTACATAAAACCACAGAAGTTATTAGACACCTTGCACATTTTGTTACTGGAAAGACTGACAATGCCAGTTAACAAAGGCCTGTTAGAACTGGTGTGGCAGTTACAAGCCATCTTACCTCCAACATCAAGGAAAGCAGATAGGAAGAACCAAGGTCCTTCTTTGGGATTGAGTATTTTTATGATTACCCTCATATTTGGGTCACTTGTGGTCACTGCTGCCCAGAAGCACTTGAAACATAGCTGCAAGTCCATTCCAGATGAAATGAACCTAAACCTCTGGACATCTTTGGGAGGAAGAACTACTCCTTTGACAGCCCCCGTTATGAATTACCAGCTACCAGGCACTCCTCTCCAAATATGACTTCCTTAGTTGGCATAAGGTATCCGACTTTGTTGACAGGCTGCTGCAGGAATCGAGAGGAATTATGATTTCTTATTGCTGAGGAGCAGTTAGTGGCATGAACCTCACTGCCAGCTGCCACAGATGCTCCGGACACAGCAGCAAGGTCAATGGCAACTGCTGTGACAATGGGGCAAGTATCATCATTGCAATCCCGAGGAGTTCCCCAGGAAGTGCAGAACACAACTGAAGTTCTTCTCTTTGAGGATTCTCATCTATTTAGCTGCAAAACAGACAATGCCTTGCACTTCGTGAAAGATTTTCAGGCCACGCTAAGATCACTGGGAGTATCAACCCAGAAAGAAACAGTCTAAGCATCAGACTTTTCCCAGACAGGCTCCAGCATTTTCCTATTACCATCCTTCTCAAAGACTTTCTGAGCCATCAGGAAAAAAACAATGCTTTCATTATAAAAAGACCCTCAGCTTCTTCAGTTACTGCATCAGCATGGCAAATGCGTTCCTCGAGGTAGACGATGGTTCAATCAGGAACTGTTCAGAAGCAATCATAAAGGAACTATTCTGTTTCCCCACCATGTTTGGAGACTGTTTTATTTTGAGGAAACCTGGAACAATATAACCTTGGAAATCATAGATACTGGATATTCTATCCAGTTCCAGACGCTCCCTAAACCTCATCCACTTTGCCCATCCCTCTTCAGGGGACCCCCATTATGAGAGACTGTTACAACAATAACTTTGAGTATATGTTCAATAGGCAGCAGGTTTAAAACAAACAAAATTAAGTATTTTTTCACACAACACACAGTCAACCTGTGGAACTCCTTGCCAGAGGATGTAGTGAAGGCCAAGACTATAACTGGATTAAAAAAAAACCCTAAATAAATTCCTGGAGGATAGGTCCATCAATGGCTATTAGCCAGGATGGGCAGGGGTGGCGTCCTTAGCCTCTGTTTGCCAGAAGTTGGGAATGGGTGACAGGGGATGGATCACTTGATGATTACCTGTTCTGTTCATTCTCTCTGGGGCATCTGACATTGGCCACTGTCGGAAGACGATATTGGGCTAGATGGACCTTTGGTCTCACCCAGTGTAGCCGTTCTTACTGCTTGTTGTTCATTTTTGTATTAATATGGATTGAATCAGATCTGGGGTTCATACTCTTGTGCTGAACAGCTAGCCTTTAATTTCCTAATTGAAGGAGTCTGTATTTTTTTTTTCTTTTTTTAAGACTAGTTCATTGTGGATTATTTTAGCCTTGAAAGCAACATTCCAGTTGATTTTGGGACTTGCTCTATACGTACACTAGAGGAAGGTGATTCTTATAATCTGAGGATCTTTCTCTCCAAACTAGCTCATATGGAAAGAAGTTCTTATGATTCTTTATTAAGATTTTCTAATTAGGAATATAAGCAGACTTTGGGGGCCACTTTGTTAGTGTCTATGCTCCAGCTCCTCAGCCTGCTACTTATGCAAAGGGATGCACATCCTTTTCTTGTCATCTCGGGGATAATACTGCTGATAATAATGGTCATGCTGCTATTTGCTACCTGGTCTGTTTTCCACAACTCTCCCACCTCTTATTGGGTGGAGGGAGCTTCAGGAAGTCTCCACAGTTTTCTAATTTAGGCATTTCAGGCATTGCTTGTTCATTTGAATTAGAGAATTTATGGAAACTTCCCTTGAGCGTTTTGGTCTCCAAAACTATAAACTAGCCTCTTTAGAAATGAGAAAATAACCTATCTGTATTTTGACTTCTCTGAAGATCTTGATTGACTGGATTCCCTTATGCCAAAAGTTTTTCAAAACCGCCTTTTTGGTCATTCTGTTACATAATATAAAAATATACCAATTCTGGCTAAATTATGTTTGATTCTCACTTGTCAAGGAACAGAATAATTGAACAGTCCAGCAGGCATTGAGGCACTGGCAGGTTTGTGCATAGGAAACAATGGATGGTACAGGGCTGTAATGGTGTGGCTACTTGCCCCTTGTAAGCACCTCCTGCTGGCCAGGTTCTTGCCTCCACTCTCTACTTTGCAGTAGGTCTTCAGCGACTCAGCCCTCCAGCTGAGTCACACACGGTCTGTATGTGAAACAAACAAAACAGACAGTAACCCAATCCAACAAACGGTTGGCCCTTCCTTAAGGCCCTCAGGCCCATCTCTGGGCCTGATTAATGTAACCACGTCAGGTACTGCCCCTTTCTCGGGCTCCAAACGAAACTTGTTGCTTCCTCAACCTTTGGCCACTCTGCCTGTGGTTGGTGGGGGGACATGGGCCCATCCACTACTCTGGGTCTCAACCCAGGGACCTATGACTAACAGCCACATCCTGCTTCCTTCATTAACGGCTATTGCTGCATTCCCTGGGCTGTTTCCTACTCTGTCCCATCAGCTTCTTAGGTCCTTGGCATGTTCCCTGTTTAAGCAGGGTCTCTCCTCTTCTTACCAAGAGAGTCTGTTAACAGTCTTTGCCATGGGTGGTGTGTATTGTAGGCTGTGGGAGGCTAAGCCTCCCCAAACCACCTGGTGTGGCCTTGCCCACAATCTGCTCAGAAGGCTCCCTCTGGCTTGCCCTTCCTCTTTGGCCCCAGCCCAGGCAGGCTGGCTATTTCTAGGGAAGCATGTTGGGGCTTGGGCTAGGGTGGCCAGGATTTGGGGTGGCTGGGGCTGCTTGGGGAGGGGGTGGGCTGGGGGCGCTGCCTGCCCTGTGTTCGGTGGGGGCTGGGGACGCTCGGGGACATGCACCGCCCATCTGACGCTTGGCGGTTCGGGGAGCCACGCACCACCCACCCGGCGCTCTGGGAGGGGCGGCTCTGTGCTTCAGCAGGGGAGGGGAGGGATGGGGCTGGCCAGAGGCCAGCCTCCCCGAGCTGGCAGGTCACCCACCACCCATGGTCCTTGCCCTGTTCTCTCAGGGTTCTTTCTCCCAGGCCTCAGTGCCTGGAGAACTTCACAGTCCTATCCCAGGGTTTTTCCCCAGTCTCTTTACCTATGGAATCTCCCAGCCTTTCACTCCTTCTGGTCCCAGCCAGAGACTGCTCTGTCCAGCTGCTGCACTTTCTTCAGACACCCAGGAATACCATTTTTCCTCCTCTGGCTCCAGCCAGCAATTGAGCTTTCCAGGTCCTGAAACTCCTTTCATATGAGCCTGCTAGGCTCTGATTGGCTGCCTCCCCTGCAGTTTGGAGGACCCAGTTCTACTGGCCTTTTTTGGGGGGCATGGTATGGTAGGGACTGCAGGGCCTTCCGGAAGGCCTCAACGGACCTGGTACACCCTATCACAAGGGCCACAATTTTTGAGTGCTAGCAAAGGGAATCCTGACCTATCTTGTCCTAGAATCTGATCAAATGATGTCTCCAGTGATGTGGAATTACAAGTTGTCAATTAGCCTTTTCTATCAATATTTGACAGTAACATGATTAAAAGTTCTGCAGCTGCAAACCCGATATTTTAATTTTTGTAAGGAAAGATAATTTTAGATCTGGGTCATGACAGTCCTATAGCTGTTTAAGAAAAATAAACACAGGTGATCATTTTTATTTCTTCCTAAATTTGGAAAGTTGACCAGATTTCTTGCACCATTTTTATTGTATTTGTTAAGGAAGGCTCCACTATCAAAAGAAGACTAAAATCCAAAAAACTAAAGTGTACTGCATATCCTACTAATACTTCTACACAAGATGTGGGCAAAAACTTATTCAGGTGGTTGGCAAAACTTGAATATTACTAATGCCAGATTTAGTATAGCATCTCAAAAGGCCCCAAAGCTTTGTTTTGTGGATGAAAATGTTACTAGGGGTTTCTTTAGTGTCTGTAACTTAGTAGTGCTTGTTGTTCTATCGTCATGCGTACAAACTGGTACATTAACTGTGGTGGGAATTTTGAATTGTTTGATATAGTGCTTTGTGGATTTCTGAGATATTTATACAGTGGCATCCTATTAAATTTGGAACCAATAGGTAACAAAGAAATTTCGGAACTGACAATTCTCGTCTCAAAAAAGGTTTTCTAGTAGGAAATTGAGCCCAGCAGTATGAGGTTGCAAAGAGAAGCATCCTTTTCTTTTCTCACAAAGTAGACTGCCACAAGAACTCTAGTCTTAAGACTGTGCAAAGCTGCTTTAGAGGAGGCTTAGTCTTTTGCTACTTCAGTCCCAAGGAATGGGGTGAAAGTCACCCTCATGCAGAGAGCCCTTATGAAGTTTATACACCACTTAAACCTCTCTATGCCCTTTTCTGAGGCGAGCTGTCTTCCGGCACCGGGCCTCTGAACCTAGTCCGCCCCATCACAGGGAGTCTGTCCAAGGGGCTGGTACCCCCTGCGCAGCTGGAGCGCCGAGCCCTGGCACCCACGGCAGGGGTGGAACCTGAAGCCCCGTGGGGCGTGCACCCCCTGAAACTGGTTGGTGGTTCCCCAGGGAGTCATGGATGTCTAGTTGAGAACTGCTGTTCTAGAGGATGCTGGTGGTTAGTTACTATGGATGCAGATTGAATGTGGATCTAAATTTTTGTATCCGCTCATGGCTCTGCTGATTCTTCACTGGGGCTTCTAGGCATTACTGTGATACAAATATTACCAGTGTGTGTGTTGCTCTAATGCATTATGATTTTACAGGTTATTTACCCTCTGAAGTAGATTTAATAACTTTACATCCAAAATTAGACGTGTGTTCATTGGTTATAGCAATTGTTACTGACATACTCATTCCATGATACTGCATGCAGACTTGTGTAACTTGATATTTTAACTTTTTAATTAAAGCTTTTTAGGTCAGTTATGTTTCATTTAACTATAGACAAGAAGAAAAGATGTCCATCTACTCTAACCCTTTCCCCCTTCTTTTTTTAGTTGCTGATATGTGTTCAAGATGAGTGGGATGGGAGAAAATTCCTCTGACCCATCCAGGGCAGAGTCAAGAAAGCGCAAGGAATGCCCTGATCAGCTTGGTCCCAGGTTAGTTCACTTGTGTTTTGAAGAAGTGGTTCATTAATATTTTGAAGAAGTAGATGATTACATAAAAACTAAATATTCTTCTCTTTCAAGTATTGTCTGCGTGGCTCCTACTCTAGGTGTGCATGCACCTCATGTGCACAAGGTTGAAATCTCTGAACACCAGTTTCTGTCAGGGCACACCTGCACCCTGTGTGCCTCTCTAAGCTTCCCTTGTGAGTGCATAAAGGGCAAAATGGCCACAGTTGTCAGTCAGTTCCCTCTCCCATTCATAGCAGCGAGACAGAATCAGGCTATGTCTGCCAGTTGCCCCTTAGCGTAGTTTCTCGTTTTCTTTTTCGTTTCTTTTTTTGTTTGTTTTGTTTAGGAAGTTTTAACAGGCTTACAAATCCTTGCTGTGACAAAACAAGAATCATTACAACAGTGAGCTTTTGTTTAGGGAAATGTCATACAGTAATATAATCATACCATATACAAGAGTGAGCATCTTTATACTACCCACAACAAGTTGTTTCTGGTGATTTTATTAAATTGGGTTTATTAAAGTTACTGAGACCAAGCATGTCTAGCAAATATTAATATTAAAAAAATTGGACAAGTTTGCTGGGTTTTTTTACAGGTGAAATATACTTTGTCTTGAATATTGAATAAAAGGTAACCAAATTTGTCTGTTTTGCTGGGTGCGTAATTTGGGCATTAATTTTTCCATAACATTCCTTATTATTCAGAACCATTCTTTTAGAGTTGGATTATTTTTATTTTTCTGGTAGCGTAGCAGGTTCCAGAAGATCATAGAATATCAGGGTTGGAAGGGACCTTAGGAGGTCATCTAGTCCAACCCCCTGCTCAAAGCAGGACCAATTCCCACCTAAATCATCCCAGCCAGGGCTTTGTCAAGCCTGACCTTAAAAACCTCTAAGGAAGGAGATTCCACCACCTCCCTAGGTAACCCATTCCAGTGCTTCACTACCCTCCTAGTGAAAAAGTTTTTCCTAATATCCAATCTAAACCTCCCCCACTGCAACTTAAGACCATTATTCCTGGTTCTGTCATCAGGTACCACGGAGAACAGTCTAGATCCATCCTCTTTGGACCCCCCTTTCAGGTAGTTGAAAGCAGCTATCAAATCCTCCCTCATTCTTCTCTTCTGCAGACTAAACAATCCCAGTTCCCTCAGCCTCTCCTCATAAGTCATGTGCTCCAGCCACCTAATCATTTTTGTTGCCCTCCGTTGGACTCTTTCCAATTTTTCCACATCCTTCTTGTAGTGTGGGACCCAAAACTGGACACAGTACTCCAGATGAGGCCTCACCAATGTCTAATAGAGGGGAATGATCACGTCCCTTGATCTGCTGGCAATGCCCCTACTTATACAGCCCAAAATGCCGTTAGCCTTCTTGGCAACAAGGGCACACTGTTGACTCATATCCAGCTTCTCGTCCACTATAATCCCTAGGTCCTTTTCTGCAGAACTGCAGATGAAAGACTAATTCTTCATTTCTCTTTGTGTGACCATGTCTGTCTGCTAGGAAGCCCCAGGAGGATTACTAAAGGATCATTTGGTAATAAATATCCAACAATTGTTGATATTTGTTTATAGATAGCATCAATGTCTAAAGAAAATCATTACTTTGGGAAAGCATGTCCACCATTAATGCATACAGACTTCTCTTTCACCACCACATCGCCAACATTTGTCCCCATTCAATCTCTGTGAGGTTTTTTTTTTATTTGACTGGTATAAGGAACCATTGAAGCAGTATTTTAAAGAAATATTCTTTGATCATGCTACAGACTGAGGTTGCTGGTCCTCTTTTCCAGATCAAATCCTATTCCTCTGGTGTAATTTGTCTATCCAGTTCCTTTTCCCAGTGTATCATTTATAGATATTTTTTGCTAAGAAAGTGATCTGCAAAGATTGTTACAAATTAGTTATATTTTCCCCCCTAATTGACCATCGCTTCTACTAACGTAAGATTTTTGTACAAAACAACGTATTCCCTAACTTGAAAGTACTGGTACAAAGGGAGAATGGGCCATTCATTTCAAGTTAGTTTTGATCGCTAAATAGGTTTGAAAAGTTTCTTTACTGAATAGTCATTCCCTGGTTCTCCTAATCTTTAAAACTTTGTGGTTCATAATTTGGGTTAAGATCTGGATTATTTGCAATGGTTGTCATTGGTGCGGGAGAAAAGTTTATCTTATCTCTAGTTCTATCCCTAACCCATGGAGTAGCCTTTGCTAAAGGATGTGTGTAAATTTCCAGAGAGCATGATTTTTTAGAATTAATCCATGGTAGTCTAGCAATAGTTACACCACCACAATGGTCTTATTCAATAAAGACCCAGTGTTTGGCTGAGTTAGAGAACCCCAATCCATTACTGCTTTGAGCTGGCTGACTTGTTAGTACCATAGAATATTTGGAACAGCTAGTCCATCCTGTTTAATTGGTCTGTACAAAATAGCTGCACGCAGTTGGTCTTTTCTGGTTTCATATAAATTCTAACAACATCCTCTGTATTCCTACTAAGATGTTATCTGGGATGATTACATAAAGATTTTGAAACAAGAAAGATATCCTGGATTAAATGTTCATTTTGACTAAAGGCTATTCTTCCAAACCAAGAAAGTATATACTTCCCCTTACACACTCCAGGTTTTTTTCATTTGCTGAAGTAGTGGTTTGACATTTAAATCATAGAGCTCTTCTACACTGTTTGAGATTTGAATTCTCAGGGTTCTTGCAGAATTTGTTGACCATTTTTACCCAAATGTTTTCTAGAGGAATGACTTCTGAGGATCTGGCAAATTTTATAGCTAGCATTTCAGATTTGGCATAACGTACTTTAAATGCTTTCCCAAAGTCATGGATTTTCCTTAGACACTAATTTTAGGGAAACTTTTGGGTTAGATAAAAATAATATATCAGCATTTATAAAGCTATTTTTTGATGTGTTCCTTCAAGTTTCATTCCTGTGATAAATTCATTATTCCTTATCTTCTGTGAAAAAGGCTATGTGGCCAATGAAAAAAGTAAAGAAGACAATGGACATCTTCTCCTACTCCCTCTGTGTAATTCAAACAGGGCAGATTTAATCCCGTTAAGTTGCACCACTGCTTTTGGGCTGATATAAAGAACATTTATCCATTTAAGGAACTAAGGGACCAATGTTCATCTGGGACAGGACTTGAAACAAAAAGCTCTACTCTAGTCTATCAGAAGCTTTCTTTGGATCAAGTGATAAAAGAAATGGATCTTTTTGATCTGGCATTATGGATGATTTCAAGTACTCTCTGAATATTGTCTAACATTTGTCTATCCTGAACGAATACAGTTTGATTTGGGTTTATATTATGGTTGTCGATTAATCGCAGTTAACTCATGCGATTAACTCAAAAAAAAATTAATTGTGATTAAAAAAATTAATAGCACTGTTAAACAATAGAACATCAATTGAAATTTATTAAATATTTTGGATGTTTTTCTACATTTTCAAATATATTGATTTCTAGTACAACACAGAATACAAAGGACAGAGCTCACTTTATATTATTTTTGATTACAAATATTTGCACTATAAAAATGATAAAAGAAATAGTATTTTTCAATTCACCTCATACAAGTACTGTAGTGCACTCTCTTTATCGTGAAAGTATAACTTACAAATGTAGATTTTTTTTTATTGTTATTATATAACTGCACTCAAAAACAAAACAATGTAAAACTTTAGAGCCAAAAGTCCACTCAGTCCTACTTCTTATTCAGGCAATTGCTAAGACAAACAAGTTTGTTTATATTTATGGGCGATATTGCTGCCTGCTTCTTATTTACAACGTCACCTGAAAGTGAGAACAGGCATTCCATGGCACTTTTGTAGCTGGCGTTGCAAGATATTTATGTGCCAGATATGCTAAACATTCGTATGCCCCTTCATGTTTCGGCCACCATTCCAGAGGACATGCTTCCATGCTGATGATGCTTGTTAAAAAAAAAAAAAAAATGCGTTAATTAAATTTGTGACACAATTCTCCTCCGAAGAGTTCAATGTCTCCTGCTCTGTTTTATCCGCATTCTGCCATATATTTCATGTTATAGTTGTCTCGGATGATGACCCAGCACATGTTCGTTTTAAGAACACTTTCACACCAGATTTGACAAAATGCAAAGAAGGTACCAATGTGAGATTTCTAAAGATAGCTACAGCACTCGCCCAAGGTTTAAAAATCTGAAGTGCCATCCAAAATCTGAGAGGGAGGGAGTGTGGAGCATGCTTTCAGAAGTCTTAAAAGAGCAACACTCGGATGCGGAAACTACAGAACCCGAACCATCAAAAAAGAGAGTCAACCTTCTGCTGGTGGCATTTGACTCAGATGATAAAAATGGACATGCGTCTGTCCACTTTGCTTTGGATCATTATCGAGCAGAACCCGTGATCAGCATGGACTCATGTCCTCTGGAATGGTGGTTGAAGCATAAAGGGACATATGAATCTTTAGCGCATCTGGCACCTAAATATCTTGCAACGCCAGCTACAACAGTGCCATGCGAATGCCTGTTCTCACTTTCAGGTGATATTGCTGCCCGCTTCTTGTTTACATTACTCCTGCAAATTGTAACCAAACTTGTTTGTCTGAGCGTTTGGTTGAAGTAGGACTGAGTGGACTTGTAGGCTCTAAAGTTTTACATTGTTTTATTTTTGAATGCAGTTTTTTATACATAATTCTACATTTGTAAGTTCAACTTTCATGATAAAGAGATTGCACTACAGTACTTGTAGTAACTCCTCACTTAAAGTCGTCCTGGTTAACGTTTCGTTGTTACGTTGCTGATCAATTAGAGAACGTGCTCGTTTAAAGTTGTGCAATGCTCCCTTATAATGTCATTTGGCAGCCGCCTGCTTTGTCCACTGCTTGCGGGAAGAGCAGCCCGTTGCAGCTAGCTGGTGGGGACTTGGCACCAGGGTGGACCAGCAGCCCCCCATCAGCTCCCCTTTCCCCTAAGTTCCCTGTGCGGCAGCTGCCCAGCAGGCTATCCGTTGCCGGCTGCCTGCCCCCTATTGCCATGTGCTGCACCTGCCCTCTGTCTTGGAGCTGCTCCCCGGAGCCTCCTGCTTGCTGTGCGGAGTAGGGATCAAAGTACCCTCCCCCCCTGCTCCTGCTTACTCCATCTTCCATAGAGCAGGGGGGGACACGACAGGGCTCAGGACAGAGGGAGCTTCCTGGCAGCAGCTGCTATCTCAGCTCGCTGACCAACTTAAAAAGGTAGTGTGCTTAGAGTGGGGTCAGCGTACTTAAAGGAGCATTGTGCATCTCACACACACACACACACACACACACACACGGCGTGTGTCTCTGTGTCTGTCTGCCATGCTGTTTCCCCTCCCTCCATTCATGCTGCCTTGTAGAGTGTGAGGCTACATTAACAACGAGTTAACCCTTGAGGGCTCAGCCAATTGCTAGTTCATCATTTAGCAGTAAGGCATTCCTTGGGAAATATCCCACCCTCTGACTTCACAATCATCATCGCTGTGTACCAGTAATAAATTGTTTGTTTAAAACTTATAGTGTGTGTGTGTCTGTCTGTCTGTCTGTCTGTCTATCTATCTATCTATAGTCTTTTTGTCTGGTGAAAAAAATTTCCCTGGAACCTAAACCATCCCACCCCCCATTTACATTAATTCTTAGGGGAAATTGGATTTGCTTAACATCGTTTCGCTTAAAATCGCATTTTTCAGGAACATAACTACAACGTTAAGTGAGGAGTTACTGTATTAGGTGAATTGAAAAATACTATTTTCTTTTGTTTTTTACAGTGCAAATATTTGTAATAAAAAATAAATATTAAGTGAGCACTGTACACTTCGTATTCTGTGATGTAATTGAAATTAATATATTTGAAAATGTGGAAAACATCCAAAAATATTTAAATAAATGGTATTCTATTGTTTAATAGTGTGATTAATCATGATTACTTTTTTTTATCGCTTGACAGCCTTAGTATATAAAAACTGAGAGTATGGACTGCTGTTGGCTCACTAGTAGTTTTGCTAAGTTGTTTATGTCATGAACTTATAAGAGCTGCATAAGGTATGGTCTTTTTCAACGTTAGGGAGAACAACAGCAGTAGTTTCTTTTCATAGGTTTGTGGAAGTTTCTTCCCTAACAGAATGGCATTGAAGGTACCCCACAAGTAACCCACTAATAACTTATTAAATAGCTTGTAAACTTCACCTGGAAAGCCATCAGTCTGGAATTTTACCACTTTTTATACTTTCTATTGCCTCTAAGATTTCCTATTCTGTTATTCCTTTATGTGTAGCACATTTTCTATAAATTTAACCAATTAGGGTTAATTTTCCTATAAATCTCCCCAAAGCATTCTTAAATTTTTTTCCCTTAAATGTATTCCTTGCCCCAAAAAAAGCCCCAAGTAAACACACTCCCTCTTTTCCCCCTTGGTGTGCTGTGCCACAATCACTTCAATAGTGGACTCAAAGCCTTCGGGCTTCGAACCTGCCCATCTTGTGACAGTCTCACCCACTCTTGTAGATTGTTACAATCATGGTTAATTTTGACCCAGTGAAAACTGTGTGCCTGACCAGTGCTCTGTCCGCCAATCCTTCTCAAGAACAAGAAAATCCAGTGACATTCTGCTGAAATTATGTATACCAGACCAGTCTATGAGAGACAGTTTTGACCTAGAATAATAGGCATCAGTCTCTTAAGATGGGACCTTCTACTTCCAAGTTTCAATCTCTCTGTGTCCCTATCAGCCAGGATCCAACTCCCAAGACTGGTATAGTAAGACGTCTGACTGGCACCATTGACAAGTCAAAAGACATGGCTGCCAAAGACCACCTCAGCATCTGTGGCTAGTTCCAGGCACTAAAGACTGGTACTGCACTGAGGCAAGATAGATCACAGGAGTGGACCAAACATGGTTCCTGGCAACTGTCATCTTCTCCAAAGAAAGGGAAAGTCTAAGAAGAGCTATTTGCCTTCACTCTGTTCCTGAGAACTGAGTACAAAGCCCTTTCATGCTACAGAAGCAAGCAACATTGGTTCAATGTTTGGCTCACCACCAAAAGGCCCTAGGGCTACTTTGATCCCTACTCAATCTGGTACTGATTCCGCAACACTTAAAATGTCAACTCTGCACCCAGTAGCACTTCTGGACTGTCCACACATATCTCAGAACCGGAGACAAATTCTATATCCAGACCCAAAATCTCACTGCACCTAGGAGCCTACATGTTGGCTGGTAAGTGCTAATGGCAGACAATGTTCACTACAGATACGAGAAATTCTGTTGCAAAGCATGAAACCCTCCACAAGTAGAATATACTGTGGGAAATAGTCATCAGTTAGGAAGCCCCCCTCTGTCTTAGGATCTCAACATCATCCTCACTGGTCCTAGGAGGAGACCCTTTGAACCCCTTTCTGAATGTTCTTTTTACCTTCTTACTCTCAGAACTGCCTTTTTTGGTGGTTGTTACATCAGCCACCTGGTACAGTGAACTCCAAGCCCTCATGGCTGGATCCTCCTCCTTCTACCCCGTTTCACTGAGACAAGGTGATGTTGAGACCTCATCCTAAAGTTATTCCAAGAGTTGTTTCAGATTTCTTTTTAAACCAGTTAATTAATCTTCCAGTGTTCTTTCCAAAACCCCAGTCTTTCCTAGCGAAACGTAGATGTTTGTTTGTAGGACAAAATCCTTTAGACTTTCCCTCAGTCTTTTTTGTTGTTTGAAATAGTGCTGCTAAAGGGCAAGTCATCTTCTCTCAGAGAATTTCTAAATGGATTACCCAGTTTACTTCAATCTGCTACCACATGTCCGGCATAGCCCTGCCACCAATCATTAAGGCACGTTCAACTAAAGCTCAAGCTACCTCTCATGCATGTTTCAGAAATATTTCCATATTTGAGATCTGCAAGGCAGCTACTTGGAGTAGTCCCCTCTAAGTTAAGCACTGCACCTTTGACTTGGCTGAAAGATCAGATATCAGCTTTGGGAAGGCAGCGTTACAATCATTTAGTTAGTGGCAGCTAGGAGGTCCCACCTTTCCGGTGTGGGGTACTTCCAGTCACCTACAGTGGCATCCACATGGACAAATATATGAAAAGGAGAGAACAGTTACATACCTTGCAGTAACTGTGTTCTTCAAGATGTCTGTGAGGATCCCATGACCCACCCTTTATCTCTGCTATTTCAGAGACTCATTTGCTGAGATTCTGTATTGGTGAAGGAACTGGGGGACTGTTGTGGCCGCCGTGCCCTTTATATCCGTTGGCTGAGGAGCCTGGGGGCATGCAGGGCATAGGTGCAGCCAGGGCTGATGAGAGGAGCGGAAAGGCAGAGATAATTTTATTGGGGCCCTGAGCTCAGAGAATCCCCCAAAACATTTGTGGAAGTAAAGTGAAATGGGGACAGGGGGCCCAAATTTTCCTCAATGGGCTTGGGTGCAGCTCCCACAGACGCTGCTGTTCAAAGATGCCAATCTCATGCATGCACATCTAGAGTGAGATCCACATGGACAAAAGAACCACAGTTACTGCAAGATAATCAATCTTTTTATATTTTTTCTTATAAGTAATAAATAAAGTCCACACACTTTTCACACTCGTTAGGCAATGGCCAACTAAATTCTCATTCCAGCAGGGAGTCACTACACAACTACTCCATTCAGACAAATCTAAGCTGTTAACCCTTGTTATAAATCGAATATATTTTTTGAGACCCTGCTCATGCAAAGGAGGTACAGTTCATGTTGCCATCTGAATAAAGCCTGGGTAGCTTGAGTAAATAGCTTTCTCTGGCACTCAGTATGAAGGGTAATTCTTCAATCATCTCAAACTACAGTGTAGGATTTGCCCGTTTGTCTTTTATGAAATTTTAGAGACTTCTAACATAAAATAATAATAAAAAATTACCTCAATTACTTTATTAAAACTGAAAGAATTTAAAAACCCTAACTTAGTATTCAGCATTTATGCTAGTGGTTAATCTTTGCATTTCACATGGGTTGGACAATAGAAATAGGTTGGTTGGTTTAACTTTTGTTTTTGGGAAGTTTCACTTTCTCAAGTACTAACAAAATGCTGTTTTGCTTGAATTCTTAACATGGCAGGAAAGTTCATTTGTATTTTGCTTAAACTTTTTTTGTATATATTTTTTTTTTAATTTTGAACCCCATCTCCAAAAGCTGACTGCTGGGGAACAAACAAGTGGATGGTGTCCTTTTTAAAATGTTCACTTTTGAGCTAATTAATTTGTTCTAACATAGACGATGCTACTCAAGAAACAGTAGGTCGATGAGGTTTTTTTTGTTTTATTTCTTTGATGTTGTTCAATATTCTTCAAAATCCTAATCTCAATTTTGAACTGTCAGAAGGTGAATAAACTGTTGTTAAAAATAACACATTTTAAACTCCTCTTTCAGCCCTAAAAGAAGCACTGAGAAACGTAATCGTGAGCAGGAGAATAAATACATAGAAGAACTTGCAGAGCTGATTTTTGCGAATTTTAATGATATTGACAACTTTAACTTTAAACCTGACAAATGTGCAATCTTGAAAGAAACTGTGAAGCAAATTCGTCAGATAAAAGAGCAAGGTAAGAAGACTAGTTAATTGAATATTTTAATTGCTTTGTTTATTTTGGGGTTTTTGGCAAGCCTGGTATTCACTTCAAATTCTCTTCAATTTATCTGTGGTTATTTAAATCACTAGTGAAGTAGGTAGTGATCTAATTTGGGTAAAAGGTGTTAAATATCGTTTTCGGTGGTGTCTAAAATAGGCTTCATATAAAATTTAGCCGCTGCCTGGAGGGTGGTGAGAGTGAGTCAGCCTGATGTGTGTATTCATCTTCTAATGGAACTAAATTGAGTGGTATTTGTTTGTCATCGAGTTTAAAGTTGTAGTACAGGTGAAAGAGTTGTAATACACAAAAGATGAGCTAGTTTAGCATAAGGAATAATCCAAAAGTGTGGAGTATGAAAGTTTTCTTCATTCCAGTTCTTGCTCTCCTTTGCACGCATGAATAGATGTTGTGGACTAAACTATCCCTGTCCCCTAACATCATATCCTGAACTACAATAGATTTAAAAGTACCCTAATCTCTAGTCAGAATTCCATTGTAAATGTTAGACCAGAGAACATGACAGTTTTCTTCCGGGTTTTGTCTAGGAGATCAGCTGTTTCTTTTCTTTTGTAATTTTTTCCTATTAAAGAAAAAACTTTAAGAAACAATGGCTTTAAGTGTTTTTTGTGATGCCAGTCAATCTATGTTGGACAGGCTTGAACAGCACCTTGAATGGATGGAACCAATTTGTACTCCTGAAGTATGTGCATATTGGTTTCTTTTGGGGCTAAGAGGAAATTCTCTCTTTATAATCTGTTTTTGGAGACATTCTTTTATCTATATCTTTCACATTATCAATAGTATGTGATTCACCACTTTAACTTTCTTAGGGAAAGTAATGCTCCCTATTCCATATCAAGTGTGTGTGCAGGTAGAGAACTATGCAGCTGTAAATTCTAGGATGCTTAATTGAGGGAGACTCTGCAATAGAATCACCCTTGTAATAGATAGCTAGTTTGATCCAACTGGAGATTGGATTAATGGAGACATGAAAATATGATGTTGATGTCTGTTCTAGAAACCAGATGTCTTAATTAAGAAGTAAGATATTCCAGGATATGTGTTGTATTTGATTTTCACCACAATTTGGGTGTGATCACATCTGTACTGCATAGCAGCAATTTTCTGGCAGCAGGAAACATTTTGTCCCAGTCGGTTTTAAGATATTTCTGTTGATGCCACCAGAAAAGTGTTACTGTGTAAGAGCAAAGAAACAGCCTATTAGTGTTGCTAACTGTTGTGATTCTATTATGAGCCTTGTAATATTGGGTAATTTTCTTATAATCCTGGCTCCTGAACCCATCTGAATACGTAAAAATCTCAGCTTTCATTTAAAAAAAAATCCTCCTGGTTGTGGAGGAAATCTTGAAAATGTCCCCTGAGTGCACCCTAATGGCTCAGAAACCAGAGAATAAATAAAAATTAGCCCCAAATTTAAATCTCCTGGATTTAAGCCAATCTTATAATTTTGAGTGGTGTGATTTACGATTTTTTTAATGTGAGGGATTGGTAATATTACAGATGGGTATCTGGGATTGAAAAGACATTGAGAAAGCAAGTTTCCCACTATCATATGCCAAATTTAATTCCTTGTTTCTCTCCATTCCTCCCATCACAGAAGTAGCCACTCACAGTGTCACCAGTCTTTCACTTGCTGTTTGGTTTAAAAAGTTGAATCAGAAATACTGGAAAACTTTTGTTCAATTCATTTTTTCTCCCACATATCGCAAATCAGGCAGTGCTTGGGGGAAAGGTGTCTGGATTGTGCATAGTACAGGTGAAAGGTAATGGTCTTCAGAAAAGCAAGGGAGCCTAAAGAGAAAAAAATTAAAAATTACATATTATAGAAATTAAACAAAGAATGCTAGAGGAGGAACAACTGTAACTGACAAAAAGCAGTGTGAATCAATTGTGCCTCTGTCCACTCCCTTTCTATGTAAAGTATCTGAATGGCAGATTGTGTGTCCATTGACAATGATGTGGTTATATTTGCTTTGTCAATAGCTATTTTTTAATGAAATTATAATCAAATGGATATTATTTTTTAATATGGTTTGATAAACAATGCAGCTTTGCCATCAGTTGTCTTGAATATTACCCTACCTATGGGTCAGTCAGAATACAGTAATCTTAAATGTTATCTTTTAATGACAAAGAGAAAGCATTTTATTTCGTGTTTGAGTAACAATTTATCACAATGACTTCTCAGAGCTGATTGGCACCTACATTTGATAAGTGGGTTCTGTGTGGGAACATGATTTTGCTCTCAGTTCGTTCCTATGGCTAATAGCTGTGGCTGGGATAGTGCCTCTCAATTTTTTTTTCTGGTGGAGCTACCACACCCTACATCAGATGGATGTGCCACCTTTTCCACTTTTTGCTCTCTCTAGTGCTTTTCTGACTCTCTCCCGCTCTCTTTTATTTTTTTTAACAGTTTAAAATTTTGGTTTTAGTTCTTATTTTGCTCTTGCTTGGTGTCTCACTCTCCCTTTTCCCACTCAACACAAGATAACATGCTTCTTGAAGTGAGGGAGTCCAGTGGTAGCTCTATGAAGGTACTTGAATCTGCTCTTACAGCTTGTCTTGATGCTATGGGAGAAAAGGTGAGACGCTTTGGCCTGTGGGCTACTATGATAGCCTGCATCCTCTGCCATGAACATCCTTAGCTAGATTAACAGATCAGTGGATTTATGTATTTAAGGTAATTTTGCATCTAATTTTCTGATTTTCATATGCAGATATGCACTACTTAGTCAACATGGGATAACAGTAGAACAAAGCACCTACAGAAGCCCACTATGTACTTAGTTTTCCGAGCTCAAAGGCTTAATGTATAAATAATTGAGAAAACATTTCTGAGGTGGGCTAGAATATTATGAATAATAATTACTGCAACAAGTGGTAATAGTTTGCAGCCCTGGGGGAATGAAAGATATGCATTAAATCAGTTATCCTAGATGAACTTGATTTGTTCCATGTGAGTCTTCACCTGAGAACAATTAGACTGTGTCTGTTTGCCATTTGAGCCTTTACCTAAAACTCATAGTTGTTATAGAGCAGACTTTAATCCTTTCTCAGGGGTATTGCAAAACACTGAAATCTTCAATGTGCTAATTAACAAAGTCTCAGGATCTAGAAATAGTGATTAAAGGACTTACTGAACATTCCTTTAAGTCAGATGATACAAATACAGCACTGATTTGAAGATTTCTGGATGGAAGCAAATTTATCTTGGTTTGTACCTCAGTGGAAATGGCTTAATTTTTACTTTTTATCATTTTAAGACAGGCTGGAATGCAGCAATTGATTTACAAGGGACATTCTGTTACCAAACACAAGTTACATAAATTAAACATAAAAGTCAGTCTCACAATACAGTACAAATATATCTATGCCTAATGTCACAGAAAGCAGGGACCTAATCAGGGCAACATACTTAAGAGCTAATTATGATTTTAATTTTGCTTTAAATGCCTCATTTTTTGGCAAGTACTTCATCATGTCAGACTGGGAATTCTGAGCTTTGGTTGCATTCATTATATAAATATAATAAGTTTTAAATATCTCCAAGTCTTACTAATTGATTCTGTACTTCTAAGGCCTGGTCTACATAGAGTTCTTGTACTGATTCAGCTAGTTTGGTTACTGGTGTGATTTTACAATGATAGATTTAAAATGGTACACTTCCTAGGGTGGAAGCAGTTATGCTGGTATATAAAGGTGTTTATACCAGTATAGCTTATTCCTCTGGAACTATACCAGTATGAGCTCCTTTATACAAGTATAACTGCACTCACATTAGGGAGCTGTACTGCTTTAACTGCATCTGCTTCAAAACTGGTATAGTTAAAGCGGTGCAAAACCCGTAGATAGACAAGCCGTAGACCGAGATTAAAAAGATGCTGTTTCCTTATAGTCAGGCATTTTTTATATTGTTACACTCCTGAACCCCCATAAACATGAACTTAAGTAGAGGCCCTAAAGAGACAGTTGACAAATGTAAAAATGACACATTTATACTCAACAGATCTGTTCCTGGTGTGTATTCAGAGTTGGATTTAATTACTTTAATTAAATTTTTACTACTTTTTATTCTGCAGAGCCAATAAAGCTGAGAGACAGAATTGGATTCTGTTCCTCCTTGTGCATCATAAACAGAATTGCTTATTAAGTTCCAATTACAAAGCAGTCATTTACACCATGCGACTACACTGAAGAGCAGTGGGTCGTGCAGCTGTCTCTGAGGGCAAAATTTGATCAGTGGAATCTCTCTTACAGGTGAAGAAGCACAAGAAAGAAAAAATGTAGCTTGATTTTCAGTTCCCAGGTTGAGTTTGTAGGGTGGGCAGTCAGAAAAAAGATAAATTGTATCTTTTATCCTGGCACATTTGATATGTAAATTACTGAGAGACAGTAAATATGGACTGGCAAACAACATTTTTGTAGTCACATCTTAGAGAAGAACTATTTTAAACCCTTTTAAAATGCAATATTGCACAGATTCGTTTTATTATAGTTTTCATGACTATAAGTGAACATGTCTGTGTAACTAACTTCATTGGATCAGTCAAAAGATTTTGTAGGCTGTAGTCACTGCATGTAATTCTAGCCTGGAAACTAGTGTTGATAATGGTGGAGTATTTTTAGTTCTTCGGAGGAAAAAAGGGGCGCTTCTGCAAGAAAACTTATTTTCCCTGTGAGGTCTCTGATTGATTGTATTATTTTACAATGATTGGACAGAAGATTGGGGATATCCAGCTAGGTTGAGAGATTGCATGGTGTGATTTCAGCAGGAAGATCAAGTAAAATATTTATTCAAATGAATCCCAAATGCAAATGTGTGTACGGTATCTCCTTGATTGTATATTTTTTATAAAGATAGGAGAACAAAATTCCCAGTCTGTTGTACATGTATGATGTGAAAGGGTTATTGTAGATCAGCATATTGTGTTTAAATGTTAGCATTACTTTGGTATTTTGATAGAAATGTCAAAACACATTGTCTGTCATTTAGAACCTAAATTAGGAGAATCTAAGGGCTAGTCTACACTGGCAACGCTAAATGCAGCAGCGCTTTAACGTGGCTTGTGTGGGACCGGCACAGTGCTGGGAGAGAGCTTTCCCAGTGCTCTAAAAAACCCACCTCCACGAAGGCGTAGTTCCCAGTGCTGGCAGCGCGGCTCCCAGCGCTGGTGCACTGTCTATACTGGCGCTTTATAGCGCTGAAACTTGCTGCACTCAGGGGTGTGTTTTTTCACACCCACTGAGCAAGAAAGTTGCCATGCTGTAAATTGCCAGTGTAGACAGGCCCTAACAAAGTATTTGCTCACACAGGTACCAGAATAGGGCTTACAGCAGTAATTGCACAAGTAAACTAGGTGCACATTTGCCTATTTTAATTTGAAAATCAAGCCTTTGCTGGGGGAAGGAACTTTTGAGGACAGATACCACTGCATATGCAGAGCAACCACGACTACTACTTTACTGGATTGTACTTAAGAAAGATATTGAGTAAAATAGTACCTAAGCCTATGTCTACACAGCAAGAAGCAGCCTGCAGCAGCAAGTCTCAGAGTCTGGGTCAACAGACTTGGGCTTGCACTATGGGGCTAAAAATAGCTGTGTAGATGTTGTAGCTCCAGCTGGAGCTCAAGCCCTGAAGTCTAGGGTTGGATGTGAGCTTCAGAGTCCAAGATCCATCCTGAGTCATAAAATCTGCACAGCTATTTTAGCAGCGTAGCGTGAGCCCTGCCAGTCTGAGTCTGTGGACCCAGGCTCTGAGTCGCACTGCCATTCAGTGTGCAGACATACCCTCAATGACTTAACAGTGTAAGTCCAATTTTTAAAAAATGACTTAGGCACTTGAGACTTAGGAGCCTAAATTACTTAGTGCTTTTGAAAATGTCACCTGTTGTCTAAAGACAACATATCCTGGTAGAGGCTCAAAGGGGGAAGAGGAAGTGAACTATCAATGACGGACGGCCTCTCCCCTCTGTCACTGGTTGTATAACATAGATCAAGGCCCAAATGGGATATTCTGATACCCAAGCCTTAACAGGCATGTAGTAAGATCTTCACTAAGAAATCCACAGACCCTTGCTCTGAGAGTCTATGCATTCCCATCAGTACAGTAAAGTAGTTTTATGCTTAATCTTAAACCCTTCCTTCCCACCACTGCAGGGTCATGAGACCCACTTCACCCACCATTGATTGTAACCCTAACTGGATGATTAATCTGTGAAGATATATCATCAGAAATGCTGCTTACCTCAACTGTAACTGGCATACCCCACTCCCAATAATTCAGCCAAGATTCAGTCCATGACTGAGCAGATTTCCAAGAAATGTATGCCATTAGGAAGAAACAACCAGTTTATATTGTAATGTTGTTGAGGGTCTATGTTTCACCCTTAGTAGACTACACAAAATTCCTGCACTCACAAAGGATATCCTTCCTGTCCTGGTCTGCATTCCCAGATCTTCAAGCACCTATCTAGGCCTGCTGTGGTAAAAGCTCAGAGTACATGAACATGACAGCAAGGAATACATTTTGATGAGGCTTAGTCTTGTTTTACACAAATTATGAGTTCAACATTCATATCTGTCATCAAATAGCTGCCTCCAAGATGAGAATGATGATACCAGGGAGCATGTTGCTGCTGGAGCTCACAACAGTGGGACATCCATTTGTCCTGTCTCATGTCCTGGTTTTCTGAATTCTGTCCCGTGCAAAACCAACCTGAAACTTCTGGATATTGCACTGCTGCCTGCATGTGAATCTAGTGAATAATGGCTGGGAACCAGAATCCAGACCGTTAGTTGAGATTGACAACAAGGGTCTTGCAAGCCAAGGAGAGGCCAAGGAGAGACCAAAGAGAGGTGAAAGTGGGTACTGAATCCAGCCATGAATGGATCATCACTGGTTCCGAGTGAAAGGATGCATTGGAGGGAGCCAGGAGGAGAGGCAGGTGGGAAAGAGGCTGAGCTGGTTAGGCCAATCCTGTCTACCCATGCCTGTCTACCAGGAATAGGATGGGAAGGGTCTCAGGTCCTGACCCATATATGCAAATATCCTTCTGGGGACAGGCATGAATGGGTGTTATGTGAAGGGAGCAAATTCACTGGGTATAATCAGGCACTGTCATTGGGCTATCAAGGAAGATAGGACATCATGAAGCAAGCTCAGTTTATCTAACACTCTCCATGAGGGACTTTTGAAACAAGTTACATGATAACTTAATAAGTTATTTATGAAATGCTTCCCCCACCCCCAATCTCCCTCAACACATTTTCCATTCTTTAGCTCATTCTTTTCAGTGGACTTGAAACAGTAACACCTAGGAAAAGTAATTTTGTAGTCTATATTCTAGCCCAGTTGATATAGGCTGTCAGCCCTGCGATATGTGTTTTCCCATAGAGGTTTTCAATGGTGGGACTTGCCTGTCCTGTTTTGATTTTCATATTCAGTAGGATGTTTGCAACAACACGCCTATACAGTGGAGGTCTGTAGTGCCTAGTGACTGTGACCACACTGTATGGCTTTGGTCTAGGTGGTCTAAGAGCTCCACAGGGTTATTGCTGATCTGGTGCCAGTTTAATGGCAGGTGACACATAGCCACCACCAGTCTGTGACCAGGCAGTGTCCCTTCTTGTCCTCAAGTCCCGATCTTCAGAGCATGATGTGCAGTGACATTATCGCCGAGGCAGGCAATATGACCAAAAAGGGTCAGCCAGCAATGGGCCAATGATGACTTCAATCCTCTCGAGGTCAGTTCTCAATGATACATCCCTATTACTGATAAAATCAAACCATCTTATACCAGTAATCACCTCTGGCAACTCATATAAAATGTCTCCAGCCTCCTGATGTCTTGTTTAAGCAATGTCCATATTTCACATCCTTATAAGAAAATTGGAAGTACACGGATTTGATAAATCTGTACTTTTGTGTACAGTTTCACCTTTTTGCTCCAGATCCTACCCAGGTCTTTCATGGCTAAATTGGCTTTAAATGCACCTTTACATGTCAGCTTTGCCTCCCGACTTTCAGCTGTCGCCAGCTTCAGCTGCTTTATTACTAGTGAAAAATCCACTGAAGAACATTCGTGCTCAGCATGTTAAAAATGCAGTAATGAGCTGCATGGATATCAAGATGGTGATTATCAATCTAGCTCTTAATATCCACATTAGAACTGTCAGTTTTCATTTTCAAAAAAGCCTCACAAGTCAGACCCTGAATTGTGTGTGCCATCCTGTGAACAAAAAACAAAGAGAAGAAGTTGAGAAAAACAGGGTTGTAAGAGCCATTGGACCCGCACACAAAACACAAACACAAACCCCACCCTTTTTGTTAATTAAAAGACTGAATAAACACTTCTATATCCCTAATGAATTTTTTGTGTGACTCGCACTTTGAATCAAATGGATATTCCTATGCCTCCTTCAGCAACAGTACACAACCAGAATATGTTTCCTTTCTCCAGAATTGGAAGAACAACACGCTCATAAAGCCATACTGAATCAGGATTTTGGCTGCTACTTCTTTTAAACTGCCAGGGTTTGTATTTAGGCCCCTATTCAACAAGGGTACTTAAGCTCGGGCCTAACATTAAGCATTTAAGTAGTGCCAATGAAGTCAATGGAGCTGCTCATGTGCCTAAAGTTGCACATGTACATAAGTACCTTGCCAAATCAGGGCCTTAATATGCCGACAAAAAAATATGCAAATGGTTCTATGGATGAATTTGATCTATAAATTTAAGTAAGTCACATCTGAGGTTTCAACACATTTAAAACTGACAATTTTATCCATATTAATTTCTGGAGGGAGAAAATTGATTTTAAAAAAAGACTTGTATGGCTGCTCCATATATGCTCCTTATTTTCATGCTGATAGGGTTTTATTTAATCCTGAGTTATAAATGCCAAAGGAATTTCTTCTGTGAAGTAAAGCAGTTTATGTGTGAGTAAAATTTACAAAAGAACTATTAGTCTTGCTGTCTTCTCTACCTATGGTGGAGCATTGAAAAGGGCTTTGATCTTCTGTTGTGTATCACAAAGCTTTTTGGCTAAATATCCAGTTAGGTTGACTTTACTACTTCCTAGCCTCCGGAGAATTACTGATTCACTGAACAATTTAAGCTGCATTTAGATGATGCAAAATGTCAGTTTCTGTTCTGGCTCTGATGAAATGAAAGTTTTGTAGTCATTAGCATAGTCAGTAAGTGTGAAATTTGATAGGTCTCTACTAATGTTGCTGGAATTGCGTAATCTGGAGACTGGTGGCTTAGGCCTTGTCTACGCATAAAAGTTGTACCGCTTTAACCATGTTAGTATATTTAAAGCGGTACAATCCACCCCCAGCATGGATGCATTTATTGATATAAAGGTGCTTATAACAGTATAGCTTATTCCCCTCTGAGAAGAGGTGTAAAAGCCTAGGACTGGTCTACACTTGAAAGTTTTGCTTTCACATCTTAACTGACATAGCTTCACCAGCCAAAGGTCCTAGTGTAGATGAAGTTATAATGGGGGTGAGGAGTGGGCCTTTTGCTGGCATAGCTTAATTTGCTCAGGGAATGAATATATGCTGTACCAGCAAACTCTCTAGTGTACACAAGACCCTAATATTTCAGGATGAATGTATCCTCCTTTCTGATCTGACTGGGACCATTAACTTGTTCCCTAATCTGATGAGATATCTGAGATTTGTTCAGTTTTGGTGTTTGACAGAGAAACTAAGAACAAGATCATCTGAAGAGCAGAGATCATCTAAAGAGGTTCACACTGTGTTATAGTTACCTTTTCAATATTGTTGGTCACTTGTGCAGCATGTAAATTACTACGGTATAGATCAAGAGTAGCCACTACCAGAATGCTTCAAGAGCTTCTTTTTAAGCTGAAGAGTTACAAAGCTGAGCAATGCTATACCTGAAATAATGTACTTGAAGTGGAAAACCTATCTTTTCAGTTATTTCAGCTTTATCACTATCAGATAACCACTGTGGTTTTAACAAATGAGTATACAGCTTTAGATCAGAAGTGGCCTTGCATTAAACTTGAAGAGAAGCTAAATTAACCCGTATTCTTGGAAGATGGTCTTTTTCAAGAAAGAACAGCGATTATTGGCGGGGCATAACAGGAAAACTAACTCATTTGTAACTGCATCCTGTTTTGCTTTGCTTTTTATCTTTCAGGACTAGTAGGGCATGAATGTAAAATATTTTAAAGATATAAATCTATCTTTTTTTCTAGTATTGTCTGTCTCTCTTATGGTGTTTGGGTGTAGAGGAAAGCAGTGTCAAAGAAGCTTAAACTCCAAATCATGCTGTTCCAGTGCTGCCATACTTTTAGGGATGC
Organism: Trachemys scripta elegans; assembly: GCF_013100865.1. NCBI lineage: Eukaryota > Metazoa > Chordata > Testudines > Emydidae > Trachemys > Trachemys scripta. The sequence goes on along the minus strand of NC_048299.1, from coordinate 225,742,302 downwards.
TAAATGGGTTTGAGTTCATTATCATATTTAATGCTGTCTTTGGGATCTATCTAAGGCCTTGGCTACACTCGTGGATTCACAGAGCTGCCACGGCAGCGCTGTGAAGCGCGAGTGTAGTCGCGCCGCCAGCGTTGCGAGTGCTCTCTCGCAGCGCTGCAAGTACTCCACCTCTCCGAGGGGAATAGCTTGCAGCGCTGCAGGCGCTGATTACACTGGCGCTTGACAGCGCTGCACTCGCTGCGCTCAGGAGTGTTTTTTCACACCCCTGAGCACAGCAAGTGCAGCGCTGTGAATTGCCAGTGTAGCCAAGGCCTAAGGCACCTATCACCTTGTTATGTAACTTCTGTGAATGATGCCATGTAAATGTTTTGTTTTAACATCTAATCCACACAGAACATCCATTGTTCTTTAATGTCTCCCAGTGTTGAAAAGCAAATACACAAGTGCCTTGCATAGGTGAGATGGAGGTTTCTCTTCCTCCTATTTCTCTCTTCTTGTTAGCATGGCATATGTAATATTCACTTGCAGCCAAAGTTGGCTACTAGGAAATACAGTGAGTTGATGGGAGCTAGCTTTCTTCCTAGAGAAAGCATGTTGTCTTCCTGGTGTTTTCAATCAGGACACCAAGAATTCTGAAATTTTACAGCTTCTACTTTTTAATGTGTTGTGCCAAACCTAAAGCACAATCATAATGTACAGTTAGCCCTGGAAAAATATTTAATTAGTGTTTTAAATTTTGTAAACCAAATGTACAGTATAAAGAATAGAAACTTACTTTTTGCATTAGTAGCCTCTGTTACACTTGAAAAGTATGCAGAATAAAAGGCATTATCTTGTTGGTGCCAGGAATACCAGGGCAAATAGGTTAATACATTCCACATACAACTTTTGGGTAGTATCTTAAGCAAGTTTATAAATGAGTCTTGGCATTAATGTATAAGAATACAGGCTGCCATGGTGGGGCTGAGTTTATGGAATAGCAAATTAATTTCATGGTAGTGATGATGATTCAGTCAAAAAAAATCATCTGCTATAAGAAACCTGGCTATCATGTAACTTTTCTCAGCAGTACAATCTGAACAGTGGCTGTTCATTTCCCTAAAACATACCATATTTCCTTTACAAAAAATGAGGCCAACATAGGTATTTATTAGGGAGGTACACTTTGCCTCACTGCTTTAGTTGCAATAAAAAAGAAATGGATATCTGATTTGTTTCAGCTTCTCTAGATGATTGATTGCTTAAGAATATTGACTTAAAGTTTATGAATAAGTTGTTACAAGCTATAAAAAATATCTCACAACACTACAGTCATATGAAAGTTTGTAGAGTAAGAGGGTGAAAATGTTAATGAAACAGTGTGTGTCAAAAATAACCACTTTCTAGAAAGTGAGCTGCTTCTGAGTACAGTAATTCAGTTTCCACTTCTGGATGTGCATCATGCCGCTATGTCAAATCATTTAACTATTTCTTCCTTGTTCGAAGGCTTTTTCACGAAACCGTAGTGGAATAATTGCTTTAAAAGGTGTGTCTGATGTAAAATGCATGCATTCTGAGAAAAGTGGAAAGTGATATAAAAACTGTTGCTGAAGCTATGACTGTTCAGGATGCTACACTTGCTATGTTGAGGCCTTGTCTACGTGGGGACACTAAGGGTATTTCTACACTACGAAGTTAGGTTGAATTTATAGAAGCCGGTTTTATAGAAATCTGTTGTATACTGCCGATTGTGTGTGTCCCCACATAAAATGCTCTAAGTGCATTAAGTCGGCGGACCGCGTCCACAGTACCGAGGCTAGCGTCGACTTCCAGAGCGCTGCACTGTGGGTAGCTATCCCAGAGTTCCCACAGTCTCCACCGCCCATTGGAATTCTGGGTTGAGATCCCAATGCCTGAATGATGCAAAACAGTGTCGCGCGGGGTTCTGGGTACATGTCGTCAGGCACCTCCCCCTCCATCAGAGCAATGGCAGGCAATCGATTTGCGCCTTTTTACCTGGGTTACCTGTGCAGACAACATACCACGCCAAGCATGGAGCCCGCTCAGCTCAGCTCAGCTCACCGTCACCATATGTCCTCTGGGTGCCGGCAGATGTGGTACTGCATTGCTACACAGCAGCAGCTAATTGCCTTTTGGCAGTAGACGGTGCAGTACGACTGGTAGCCTTCATCAGCGCTCTGGGTGCTGGCAGACATGGGGCTGGCAGACGTGGGGCTGCATTGCACATAGCAGCAGCCCCTTGCCTTTTGGTAAAAGATGGTATATTACAACTGATATCTGTCGTCGTCGTACTGCAGTGGCTGTCAATCATGGGCACCTGGGCAGTCTCGACGATGATGGCTATCAGTCGTAGTATGCTATTTTCTGCCAAGCACCCAGTATTTTCTGCCAAGCACCCAGAAGATGCCGAGGGCTATCAGTCATGCTGCACCGTCGTCTGCCAGCTTAAGATGTAAAAAATAGATTTGTTCTGTATCCATTTGCTTCCCCCTCCCTCCGTGAAATCAACGGCCTGCTAAACCCAGGGTTTTGAGTTCAATCTTTGGGGGGGGGGCATTCTGTGTGACAGTTGTTCGTGTTTCTCCCTGATGCACAGCCACCTTTGTTGATTTTAATTCCCTGTACCTGTACGCCATGTCGTCACTCGCCCCTCCCTCCCTCCGTGATATACTAGTTTCGCGCCTTTTTTCAGACCAGACGCCATAGCACTGGGATCATGGAACCCGCTCAGATCACTGCGGCAATTATGAGCACTATGAACACCACGCGCATTGTCCTGGAGTATATGCAGAGCCAGGACATGCCAAAGCAAAACCAGGACCAGCCGAGGAGGTGATTGCAGCGTGGCGACGACAGTGATGAGGAAATTGACATGGACATAGACCTCTCACAAGGCACAGGCCCCAGCAATGTGCAAATCATGGTGTTACTGGGGCAGGTTCATGCTGTGGAACGCCGATTCTGGGCCCGGGAAACAAGCACAGACTGGTGGGACCACATCGTGCTGCAGGTGTGGGACGATTCCCAGTGGCTGCGAAACTTTCGCATGCGTAAGGGCACTTTCATGGAACTTTGTGACTTGCTTTCCCTTGCCCTGAAGCACCAGAATACCAGGATGAGAGCAGCCCTCATAGTTGAGAAGCGAGTGGCGATAGCCCTGTGGAAGCTTGCAATGCCAGACAGCTACCGGTCAGTTGGGAATCAATTTGGAGTGGGCAAATCTATTGTGGGGGCTGCTGTGATCCAAGTTGCCAGGGCAATCAAAGACCTGGTGATATCAAGGGTAGTGACTCTGGGAAACGTGCAGGCCATAGTGGATGGCTTTGCTGCAATGGGATTCCCAAACTGTGGTGGGGCGATAGACGGTACCCATATCCCTATCTTGGCACTGGAGCACCAAGCCACCGAGTACGTAAACCGCAAGGGGTATTTTTCAATGCTGCTGCAAGCCCTGGTGGATCACAAGGGACATTTCACCAACATCAACGTGGGATGGCCGGGAAAGGTACATGATGCTCGCGTCTTCAGGCACTCTGGTCTGTTTCGAAAGCTGGAGGAAGGGACTTTCTTCCCGGACCAGAAAATAACCGTTGGGGATGTTGAAATGCCTATAGTTATCGTTGGGGACCCAGCCTACCCCTTAATGCCATGGCTCATGAAGCCGTACACAGGCAGCCTGGACAGTAGTCAGGACCTGTTCAACTACAGGCTGAGCAAGTGCCGAATGGTGGTGGAATGTGCATTTGGACGTTTAAAAGCGCGCTGGCGCAGCTTACTGACTCGCTCAGACCTCAGCGAAAAGAATATCCCCATTGTTATTGCTGCTTGCTGTGCGCTCCACAATATCTGTGAGAGTAAAGGGGAGACATTTCTGGCGGGGTGGGAGGTTGAGGCACATCGCCTGGTCGCTGATTACGCGCAGCCAGACACCAGGGCGGTTAGAAGAGCACAGCAGGGCGCGGTGCGCATCAGAGAAGCTTTGAAAATGAGTTTTGTGACTGGCCAGGCTACGGTGTGAAACTTCTGTTTGTTTCTCCTTGATGAACCCTCCGCCCCACCCGGTTCACTCTACTTCCCTGTAAACCAACCACCCCACCCTCCCCTACCCCTTCGAGCACCACTTGCAGAGGCAATAAAGTCATTGTTACTTCACATTCATGCATTCTTTATTAATTCATCACACAACTAGGGGGATAATTGCCAAGGTAGCCCGGGATGGGTGGGGGAGGAGGGAAGGAAAAGGACACACTGCAGTTTAAAACTTTAACTCTTATTGAAGGCCAGCCTTCTGATGCTCGGGCACTCATCTGGGGTGGAGTGGCTGGGTGGCCGGAGGCCCCCCCACCGTGTTCTTGGGCGTCTGGGTGAGGAGGCTATGGAACTTGGGGAGGAGGGCTGTTGATTACACAGGGGCTGTAGCGGCGGTCTCTGCTCCTGCTGCCTTTCCTGCAGCTCAACCATATGCTGGAGCATATCAGTTTGATGCTCCAGCAGCCGGAGCATCGACTCTTGCCTTCTGTCTGCAAGCTGACGCCACCTATCATCTTCAGCCCGCCACTTGCTCTGTTCATCCCGCGATTCAGCCCGCCACCTCTCCTCTCGTTCATATTGTGCTTTTCTGTAGTCTGACATTGACTGCCTCCACGCATTCTGCTGTGCTCTTTCAGCGTGGGAAGACATCTGGAACTCCATGAACATGTCATCCCGAGTCCGCCGTATTCTCCTTCTAATCTTCACTAGCCTCTGTGAAGGAGAAACATTTGCAGCTGGTGGAGGAGAAGGGAGAGGTGGTTAAAAAACGACACATTTTAGAGAACAATGGGTACACTCTTTCACGTTAAATTTTGCTGTTCACATTACACAGCACATGTGCTTTCATTACAAGGGCACATTTTTCCTCTTATATTGAGGGCCTGCCGGTTTGGTGGGAGAGATCACTCACACAGTGCCAGGCATCAGATTTCGGCTTGCAGGTAGCCATGGTAAGCCACAGTCTTTTGGCTTTTTTAACCTTCTTAACATGTGGGAATGGTTTCAAACAGTAGCGCCCTCATTTTCCATACCAAGCACCCATTGGGTTGGCCATTTAAAATGGGTTTGCAATGTAAAAGGAGGGGCTGCGGTTTCCAGGTTAATATGCAGCACAAACCCAACTAACCCCCCTCCCACACACACACCTAATTATCAGGGATGATCACTTCACCCCTCCCCCCCACCGCGTGGCTAACAGCGGGGAACATCTCTGTTCAGCAGAGCAGGAAGGGGCACCTCTGAATGTCCCCTTAATAAAATCGCCCCATTTCAACCAGGTGACCGTGAATGATATCACTCTCCTGAGGATAACAAAGAGCGATAAGGAATGGATGTTGTCTGTATGCCAGCAAACACCGGGACCATACGCTGCCATGCTTTGTTATGCAATGATTCCAGACTACATGCTACTGGCCTGGTGTGGTAAAGTGTCCTACCATGGCGGACGGGATAAGGCAGCCCTCCCCAGAAACCTTTTGCAAAGGCTTTGGGAGTACATGAAGGAGAGCTTTCTGGAGATGTCCCTGGAGGATTTCCGCTCCATCCCCATACACGTTAACAGACTTTTCCAGTAGTTGTACTGGTCGCGATTGCCAGGACAAATTAATCATTAAACACGCTTGCTTTTAAACCATGTGTAATATTTACAAAGGTACACTCACCAGAGGTCCCCTGTGTGCCCTCAGGGTCTGGGAACACACTTTGGGTGAGTTCAGGGGTTACTGGCTCCAGGTCCAGGGTGATAAATATATCCTGGCTGTTGGGGAAACCAGTTTCTCTGCTTCCTTGCTGCTGTGAGCTATCTACATTATCCTCATCTTCATCTTCCTCGTACCCCGAACCCGCTTCCCTGTGTGTTTCTCCAGTGACGGAGTCATAGCACACGGTTGGGTAGTGGTGGCTGCACCCCCTAGCATGGCATGCAGCTCCGCGTAGAAGCGGCATGTTTGCGGCTCTGCCCTGGACCTTCCGTTTGCCTCTCTGGCTTTGTGGTAGGCTTGCCTTAGCTCCTTAATTTTCACGCGGCACTGCTGTGTGTCCCTGTTATGGCCTCTGTCCTTCATGGCCTTGGAGACCTTTTCTAATATTTTACCATTTTGTTTACTGCTACGAAGTTCATCTCCCCATATGGCGAGCAGATCCCGTACCTCCCGTTCTGTCCATGCTGGAGCTCTTTTGCGATCCTGGGACTCCATCATGGTTACCTGTGCTGATGAGCTCTGCATGGTCACCTGTGCTCTCCACACTGGGCAAACAGGAAATGAAATTCAAACATTCGCGGGGCTTTTCCTGTCTACCTGGTCAGTGCATCTGAGTTGGGAGTGCTGTCCAGAGCGGTCACAATGAAGCACTGTGGGATAGCTCCCGGAGGCCAATAACCTCGAATTCCGTCCACACTACCCCAATTCCGACTCGCTAAGGCCGATTTTATCGCTAATCCCCTCGTCGAAGGTGGAGTAAAGAAACCGGTTTAAAGGGCCCTTTAAGTCGAAAGAAAGGGCTTCTTCGTGTGAACGTGTCCAGGCTTAATTCGATTTAACGCTGCTAAAGTCGACCGAAACTCGTAGTGTAGACCAGGCCTAAGGAAATTTAAGGCAAATCAACTAAAGATGTGGATGTTGTCATTCAGGAGTTAAACAGACTCAGTTCCCGATTTACCTACACAAAGGGCAAGTCTACACTACTGTGCTACATTGGCACAGCTGCACTGGTGCAGCTGCACTGCTGTAGCGCATCTGCTGAAGACGTGGTATGCTGACGGGAGAGCACTATCCTGTCAGCATAATTACTCCACTTCAATGAGAGGCAGAAGCTATGTTGGTGGGAGAGCATTTCCTGCCGACATAACATGGTGTGGACACTGCTTTAAGTCGATGTAAGTTACGTCGCTTGGGGGGGAAGGGAGGGGTGTGGGTTTTTTACACCTTGAGCGACATAATTTACATCGACTTAAGCGGTAGCGTAGACAAGCCCAAAGACTCAGGCTATGTCTACACTAAAACCACTACAGTGACACATCAGTAGCACTTCAGGTGTGCCATTGTAGTGCTTCACTGTAGATACTCGCTACAGTGACGAGAGGGTTCTATCTACACCGAGGATTAAATCAGTTTAAGTATGCCCCTCAGGGGTGTAGATTTTTTTCACACCTCTGAGCAATGTAACTGGGTCGACCTAACTTTTTAGTGTAGCTCTGGCCTGAGTTGTTAGCAAGCTGGGGTGTGAATCTGCCCTACCTTAGCCTGCCATGCACTGTTTGTGAGGACCCTGCTGATGTGCATTAACAATTCATTAGCGTGCTTTGATCCAGTGCTCTTTGAAACAGGACTAGATCAAAGTGCACTAATGAACTCTTAATGCACCTCAGCAGGGCCCAGCGGACAATTAGTGCATAGCAGGTTAGTGCAGGGTAGATTCTTGCTGGGAAAGAAATGTTCCCGTAGACAAGCCAGAGGATTAAGTTACAGCTTTCACTTCACATCTTTAGTTGATTTGCCTTAACTTTCCTGAGCATCCTCATGTAGACAAGCCCTGAGAGCCCAAAACATCTGAGGGTTCACAGTGCACTAAAGACATTTGAATGATCAAAAGATAATGTCTTATGAATTTGATAGCTTGTCTCTACACAAACTGGAAGCAAAATAACAATCTGATTTAAATCACACTTTCTGTTATTTTGATACAAGTCTGTGTGGACACTTTTTTTTTTTAATGTAATCTTTCCAAATACAACAAATATACCAAAATACCAGATTCATCATAATACATAAAGTAAATACAGAGGGTTAGGATAGAGGGAGGGGAGGGGAAGCGACATATCTATCTTCAAGATCTACATTAATCATACACCTCTTAAAAAGTCATCCCAAATTGCTTTGAATTTTTTGGGCATTCTCTTTCTGCAGAATGCCAGTCATCCACTAGCTGCAGGATCAGCCATATCACTGAGCAAAGCATCAGTATTTGGTGGGGATCAAGTTTTCCATGTTTGCAGGATTAATTTTTTAGCAACCAAAACTGCGCTCTGAAACCATGCCACATTGTTACCAGTAACCTCCAGGTATCAGGAATACATCCAAGAAGGAAACCTAAGGGGGGTGGCTCCAACTAATATCAAATTGGTCCTTTGACCCACCTCATACCAGAAATTCTTGATAACGGGCACTTCCAAAATTTATGAGCCAATGTAGCACCAAGGAAGTCACATTTCCAACAGCGGTGAGCTGCATTTATGAGAACCATTATCATTAGTCTATGTGGGAACTAGTATGTTTGAAAAAGTGTCTTTTGGTGAATAAAACATAGTCACAGATCTATAATTGCTTTTTTAACATTAGATACAATTGTATTCCATTGGGTCAAAGATAGTTGTATATCCAAATCACTATTCCAAGCAACTCTCAAATTATCAATCTTTGGCAGTGTTTTTTGGGCCAGTCAGTCGTAAAAGGATCTAAGTAAATCTAAGGAAGTTTCCTTCTAAATAATAAAAGTTCTGGAGGTACTGGAGCTCCCAATGCAAATACATTCATAAGTAAACAATTTAACTGGAGATATTTCCATGCTCTGGAGTAGGGCAAACCGAATTGCTGCAGAAGATTTACAAATGGTTTAAATTTATAATTGTCAATTAGCTGCAATAGTCATAATTCCTCTCTCCACCCATTCCCTCCACATCAAGGTTTTGCCACTCATTTTAAGGATAGGATTACCCCCATAGGACCGCTTCTGTGTGGAAGAATGGATGGAAGCAGAACTTTCTGTTCAGGGTTGACCAAGCTTGTCTCACAGCCATTATTGTGGGAGCTTTGGAGCCATCAAATCTATAATTCGAACCTACAATGCCTGAAAGGGGCTATACTAATTTTCATTCAATCTGAATCCAAGGTAGGGTCTGTACAGTCATATCTAACAGCCACAAAGATGCCTGTCTTAACAAAAAGGAGGTGTGATAATTTTCCAAGTTGGGGGAAACAAAATTCTCCCAGAAATAGGGGGAGCTGTAATTCATTCAGAGTCAGTCTAAGTTTCTTACCTGTGCCTTAAAGGAATGTTCTGAAAATATTATTGAATTTCTTAAAATAAGTTTGAGGAATAGAAATAGAGAGGCCTTTCAGGACATACAGAATTCTGGAAGGACATTCATTTTCAGCATATTAATTTTACCGCACAAACTGAGGGTTAACAAACTATCTCCCCAAATTATTAGCGGTTTGGGGAATAATTGGTTCTATATTTATCTTTGGGATGTTCTGAATATTATTGGGAATCAGTATTCTAAACATTTAATGTGAGAGGATTGCCATTGAAAGTCCCAATTTGAGAAGAGGCCTTTGTGGGCATGTTTGTCAATGCCTAAGATTTCTGATTTACCACAATTAATTGTTGAGAGGTGTCCAAACTTATTAATAGTGGTTAGAAGGTTAGGAATTGTAACCTCAGGCTTAGATACAAATACAAGAGCATCATATGCTTAGAAAATTAATTTTGTACTGTTTGGCTCACCCTGATACCATGTACATGTTGATTTGCTTGGATGGTAATGGCTACAGGTTCTAGAGGTAAAGCAAACAGAAGAGGAGAAAGGGGGCAACACTACCTTGTACCTCTCTGTAATGGAAATGGGGCAGAAATAATACAATTGGTAACTACCCTGGAAGTCGGGTTAGAATATAAAAGCTTAAACCAAGCAATTAATTGGTTATCGAATCTGAATTCTGCTAACACTTGAAAAAAAGTACCAGGTTATGTGGTCAAAGGCCTTTTCAGCATCTAAAGCAGCAGTTTGGGTTGTGACCCCAAATTGAGTTGTGACCCCATTTTAATGGGGTTGCCAGGGCTGGTGTTACACTGTCTGGGACCTGGGGCCAAAGCCGAAGCCTGAGCCCCACCACCCAGGGGCCTCAGCGCGTGGATGAAGCCCTTGGGCTTTGGTTTTGGGCCACCCTGCCCAGGGTGGTGGGACTCAGGCTTTGCTTCGGACGAGCTGGGGCTTCAGTCCCCCCTCTTGGGGCCGTGTAGTAATTTTTGTTGTCAGACAGGAGTCAGGTTGCAATGAAATATGAGAATCTCTGATCTAAAGAAATGACGGCTAAAGGTTCTTTAAAATCTCTCGAAGCTGCAGTAATATCAATCAGTTGACGCAAATTATCTGAGCCATGTCTATTATGAAGGAAGCCTACCTGATTTATGTATATAATGTGTGAGAGAACATTGACGAGTCACATAGCAAGAGCTTTTGCTAAAATCTTAGCAAATTGGGTAATTTTAATCTCCCGCACATCTTGTAAACCTAAATCAGCCATGTATGAGAACCTGACGAGTATTAGTGTTTTTATCTGAAGGTGGAGAAGATTTATCAGAGACCGGGTCCAGAGTTTCCTTAAAGTCTCCAGCTATAATAATAGGATGGTGGCCCATGTCATTTATACTCATAAAAATTTATGAAAAAATTTGGAATGATCCTAGGTTGGCCTATAGAGACTGGCAAAAATGATTATGGAACTCTCAGTTTCAGCCTTAAGGACAGTAAATCTGCCTTCATTGTCAGACCTTGTGCTCAGAATAGTAACATTCAACTTTTTATGTATTAATATAGCAGTGTCCTTTGCTTTAGAATAAAAGCAACTAGAAACCAAGAGGCCTACCCAATCTCTATTCAGTTTACAAGCTTCAAGTTCTGTCTCCTGGAGCATAGAAATGTCGACATTTTCTTTAAGCACTGAGTATATTTTTTTTCTTTTAATAGGGTTATTAAGACATTTTATATTCCAGGAGACACAGTTAATTATCAGAGTCATCATTGTTAAAATATTCTGGATAAAATATAAAGTTGCTTTGACAATAAATGAGAAATTGCATATTTTCTTGAGCAGCATATGATTCTTGCATATCTGATCAGGAAAAGTTATATAATCCAGGGTAGGGTGTCACTTCTTGGTACATATTATACAGCAATGGGAAGGAAATTTCCAGCATGGGAGGGTAACAAGATGGTGGGGAGAAAGAGGAATTAAATAAGTGTGTGTGGGGAGGGTGGGGGGTCCTGAAAATATAGTGAAGAGAGAAATACACATTTAGTACCATACAATCAAAGAGAATAATCTATTTAAACAATCCAAAAATACACACTTGATACGGGGGGCTGGCCAAATCAGATGAAACTTGGAGATCCTTCACAACTCCTGTGGCCCCAAACGTTTCAACTATAGTAATCACCTGTTATCAATAGAACCTTGAAACTTTAGTCCATAAGGAAGCACCATCTAATAAAGCGAGACTGTATAGATATATTACTAATCAAATGACAGATTTTACATTGATGGTCCTTTCCCATGAGTTAAGGCAACAGGAAGTAAATTGATGATAACCCTTCAACCCCAGTGAAAGGTGGGGGGAAGGTACTAACATATCAACAAGTGCCCATCAACTTGTTTAGAGCAGCCATATCATATCAGAGAGCACCACACAAATTCCATATGGTCAGATTATTCCATAGATTGGGATGACCAAACTTACTGACCCTCCAAGCCGCATACGACAATTTTTGGAAGTTCGAGAGCCAGGGCATGCCTGCTTGGGGTTTGGGGCTTCAGCTATGTGGAACGCACCTGCCGGGAACCTCAGCTGGCATGCCCCATAGGACTGAAGCACTGAGCTCCCCATGCCTACTCACTGGACAGAAGCCAGAGGTGATGCATGGGGGCCATGCCACATGCCCTCCCCCCCATATTTTTGCCAGGGTTTGCTGGCCCTGCTCAGTCACATGGTGCTGCAGGGCCCCCTCCCTGCATGGCAGCTGCTGGAGCTGGCAAACTGGGAACTATGGCCCTGGGGAGAGACAGCAGCAAACAGCTGGGAGCTGCAGGGAGAGCTGCTGCTTTTGCTGCTGCCTCTCCCCACAGAGTTAAAGCAGCGGCCCCTCCCTGCAGCTCCCAGCTATTTGCTGCCGCCTCTCCACCTAGAGCTAACACCTGGGAGCTGCAGGGTGGGGCCACTGCGGGTAAAAGGGGGACATGCCTGGGGGGGTGACTCAGGCTGTTGAGGGGTACAAATCTTTAAATTGTGCTCCTCCCACTCTCAGCAGGCACCAGTCATCTCTGGCATTAGTGGTTAGCCCCACCACCCCACTGCAGGGCAGAAGCCCCGAGCTCCCTCTCCCAGTTTGGTAGGCGGAGAATGGGGAGGTGGGCGGGGGCACCAGGAGCTGCACTTTTACACTTAAAGAGTTGCATGCGGCTCACAAGCTGCAGTTTGGCCACCCCTGCCATAGATGTCTCCTCTTGCAAAGGAGTTGTTTGCAGATTTTTCAGGTATTTTTCTGCCTCCTGAGGGGAAATGAATATTATTGTCTCACCATTCTTAATATGGAGCATTGCTGAGTATTTAAGAAAATGTTTCAATTCCATCTTCCTGGTGAATCGTTTTGCTTTCTTAAAAGCTGCCCTCATTGCAACTGCATCATGGGCATAATCTTGAAAGAGCAGTATTTTAAGTGCTGGTTCTTCCTCTAACAGCTCCTTTTTTCCCTCTGCATTTCTGAGTTATAAGCTCCTTAGTGGTAAACGTCAAGAACTTCACAATCAAACCTCTAGGTCAACCCGCTGGAGCTGGCTTGGGGGCAAGGCCCAGTGTGCCTATTCTGTATCAAAACAAAGATCTATCAACAACTTAATTAGCAGTTTAGGGACAAATTCAAAGGGTTTACTTGTTTCTATTCCCTCAGGGACACCTACAATGCTGATATTACATCGTTGTGAGTAGCTTTCTAGATCAATTAGCTTGGTCTTAATAGTCTTGATATCATTACAGTTCTTCATAACCTGTAATTCGTTCTCTTTGAAATCATCTTTCACTTCAAAATTTCTACATTCTAGTTCACCCATCTATCTAGATAGAGTTTGTAGTGCACTGTGAATCTCAGGGATAGTTCTCTGTAGGGTGGGAACTGTAGATTCAATTTCAACAGTAATTGCAACTACCTATTGTAATACAGCCATTAGCTGTCTTCCATCAGGGTCAAGTACCATTTTGTTTGTAGAAGTGGGGAGGCAGATCTCCTCTGGTTTTTTGGTGCATTCGAATTCAGAGAGGAAGATTCAGAGCTAGAGGGCATTTTAGGGATTTCAGTAGTTGGACACAATATTTCTCAGGCTTGGATGGAACAGTGTTCGGGGATTCCCCGTGGACTGTGTCAGAGCTCACACAGCCTGCATCCAACTGGATTGCGGCACCCGCTGGTGTCAGTGTGTCTGGACATTCTTAATCTGAAATAAGTGCCACACCCAGATTTACACTAAAATAATGAAAGCTGTGATTTACAAGCATTTTAGTGATTTTTGGGGTGGGGGTTCCAGTTTGTGTGTAGGCAAACCGAAAATCTCTAAACTGACAAATCCTATAGTTGAAAGTTTCTCAAGAAAAAGGGGGGGAGGGTGCTGTAATTTATTTGCTCCATTATATGGAATTGGTAAATTTGCATGTGAATGTTCCTAGGAAGAGGCAGCCAGTTATCAGCTGAGTGTGACATATGCTTTCTTTCCTCCAATCTGCAGTCTGCTATGCATTTTTTTCTTATCCATATTATACCAGACAGCTGAATGCAAAGCAATTTATTGGCACATCTGTTTGCTCTTCACAAGACACCCACTTCTCTAGTGTACACACACATCCAATATTCCTACCCTCCAAAATTAACCACTCAATGTATGTTACTAGAGTCTCCTCCAAATATCCCAATCTTCTGTAAAAGTTTGGTTTCATTTTCTGCAAGTAATGATATTTACCAGAGTACTTTGGTCAGAACCAACATCCAAATTTGAACAGCATTTGTCAGATGGGAGGAGTATATGGCTAGTAATAAAAGTTCGGTAATATATAGAAACAGGCACATATTAGAGATTCAGGGTTCCTGTATAATCAGAGATGTTTGGGATACCGCTCTGCTACATTAAATAATATTCAGGGCTACCTTTTGGTACAACAGTGTCCTGAACAAGCCACAGTTTGGCACCCTCATGCATATGGTGGTTGGCAGTCTAGCACAGGAAAAGCACAATACAACCTGCCCAGAAGCAGCAGTGCACATGGTGTTTTGTTTTTTAGACTGGAGCGGGGACCATAACAAAAAACGGGGGTTTTCTAGGGGTTGGGAAAAGATGAAGTTTCAGACTGATTTAAGCCCTCAAACAGCAAATAGTGGTAAAAACTTGGTGGGCGTTTTAGGCAGGTACCTTTCCCTTATTTGCTATGGCAATGCTCAGTGTTCCCATCTCAAGTGTTTCCTTTCCCTGGGCTGCAGTTTTCCTCTTGTCGGAGGGTCTGTTTGGGTGGCTCCAGGCTGATTAGCCTGATATCAATCCTAGGCAAAACCATGGAAAGGCTGATAGATGCAAGCTGCAAATAACTTGAGGATGGTAGCATAATTAATGCCTATCGGGATGGTTTTACGACAATTGTGTCTTGTTAAACAAACAATCTTTTTTCATGATAATACAAATTTGGTTGATAAAGGCAACTGTTTTGACATAAAATACTCAAACTTCTTTAGAGAACTTCTTTGACTAGACTTGTTTACACTAGAAAATTAGGTTGGTACAACTACGTCGCTCAGGGTTTGAAAAATCCACACCCCTGAACAGCATAGTTAAGCTGATCTAAGTCCCCATATAGACAGCGCTAAGTTGACAGAAGAATTCTTTCGTCAACCTAGCTAGTGCCTTTCAGGTAGATAGATTGCCCTATGTCGACGGGAGAATCCCTCCCGTCGTCATAGGTAGTATCTACACTGAAGTGCTACAGTAGTGCAGCTGAGCCACTGTAGCATTAAGTGTAGACAAGCCCTTAGTATTGGTACAACACTAATTAATAAAAAAAAAATTGCAGTATAACAAATCAATGTAGCACATTTTAAACTTGAGAAGCTGGCATTTCCATATTATATGGAAAACTGGCTAACTGATAGATCTCAAAAAGCAGTTTTAATTGGGGAATCATCATCAAATGGGGGTGTGTAATCTCGCGAGTTCCCCCGTCCGAGTGGGTGTGCCTGCATTCTCTCTCTGTTTGTGGTGGGTCCTTGGGGACTCAGCCCTCTGGCTGAGTCACAAAGTGTGCGTGTGAAATAAAAACTCCTTCCTGGGAAACAGTCTGACGGGGGGCCTATCCCAGTACCCCTCGGTTGGCTTTTCTCTCAGACCTTTCTAGGCTTTTTCAAATGGTTCCTGCTCTTCAAGCTGTCCTAGCCCTGCTGTGGGACCACGTCCCCCAGGGCTCCCTCCCTGGAGACTTGTAGCCTTTGTGGGTCTTTCTGGCCACCGCTCTTCAGCTGGGCCACTAAAGGAGTTCAGTTTCCCTTCTGGGGTGCATCACAGTCTAGACCACTTTCCCAGTGGCTGGGGGTGGGGAGGGGAGGACCCGGGCCAGTTTTCTATTCCAGGTCCCAGCCAAAGGACCCTATAGATAGCAGACGTCCGCCAAGTCCCTTTAAATATACTGTGTCACTGCTATGATTCTGTGGACCACTTCCCATTGACCCCAGGACATTCTTCACCCTTACCTCTGAGCCTCGTGCGAGTTGAGTCCCGATAGCCAGCCCCCCAGTCTCTGCCAGCACTGCTCTGTCTGAGGTCCTGTAGCTCCCTTAGCCAGCTAGGCACACCATCCACTGTCCTCCAGCTCTAGCAAGGAACTGATCTCTACGCTGCACTGCAGCTCCTTTTATATTGACTGCTCCTTGCACCCTCTCTGGGCAACTTGGGAAATTCTCTCCACTGAAACAACAAAGAGTCTGGTGGCACCTTAAAGACTAACAGATTTATTTGGGCATAAGCTTTCGTGAGTAAAAACCTCACTTCTTCGGATGCATAGAGTGAAAGCTACAGATGCAGGCATTATATACAAACACATGGAGAGCAGGGAGTTACTTCACAAGTGGCGAACCAGTGTTGACAAGGCCAATTCAATCAGGGTGGATGTAGTCCACTCCCAATAATAGATGAGGAGGTGTCAATTCCAGGAGAGGAAAAGCTGCTTCTGTAGTGAGCCAGCCACTCCCAATCCCTATTCAAGCCCAGATTAATGGTGTTGAATTTGCAAATGAATTTTAGTTCTGCTGTTTCTCTTTGAAGTCTGTTTCTGAAGTTTTTTTGTTCAATGACAGTGACTTTAAAATCTGTGATAGAATGACCAGGGAGATTGAAGTGTTCACTTACTGGCTTGTGTATGTTACCATTCCTGATGTCCGATTTGTGTCCATTTATTCTTTTGCGGAGGGACTGTCCGGTCTGGCCAATGTACATGGCAGAGGGGCATTGCTGGCACATGATGGCATATATGACATTAGTGGATGTGCAGGTGAATGAGCCCCTGATGGTGTGGCTGATGTGGTTGGGTCCTCTGATGCTGTTGCCAGAGTAGATATGGGGACAGAGTAGGCAACGAGGTTTGCTACAGGGATAGGTTCCTGGGTTGGTGTTTCTGTGGTGTGGTGTGTAGTTGCTGGTGAGTATTTGCTTCAGGTTGGGGGGTTGTCTGTAAGCAAGGACTGGCCTGCCTCCCAAGGTCTGTGAGAGTGAGGGATCATTTTCCAGGATAGGTTGTAGGTCGTGGATAATGCGCTGGAGAGGTTTTAGCTGGGGGCTGTATGTGATGGCCAGTGGTGTTCTGTTATTGTCCTTGTTGGGCCTGTCCCGTAGTAGGTGATTTCTGGGTACCCGTCTTGCTCTGTCAATCTGTTTCCTCACTTCCCCAGGTGGGTATTGTAGTTTTACGAATGCTTGATAAAGATCTTGTAGGTGTTTGTCTCTGTCTGAGGGGTTGGAGCAAATTCGGTTGTATCTTAGGGCTTGGCTGTAGACAATGGATCGTATGATGTGTCTTGGATGGAAGCTGGAGGCATGTAGGTACGTATAGCGGTCAGTAGGTTTCCGGTATAGGGTGGTGTTTATGTGACCATCACTTATTAGTACTGTAGTGTCCAGGAAGTGGATCTCTTGTGTGGACTGGTCCAGGCTGAGGTTGATGGTGGGGTGGAAATTGTTGAAGTCCAGGTGGAATTCTTCAAGGGCCTCCTTTCCGTGGGTCCATATGATGAAGATGTCATCAATGTAGCGCAAGTAGAGGAGGGGCACTAGGGGACGAGAGCTGAGGAAGCGTTGTTCTAAGTCAGCCATAAAAATGTTGGCATACTGTGGGGCCATGCGGGTACCCATAGCAGTGCCACTGACTTGAAGGTATAAGTTGTCCCCAAATCTGAAGTGGTTGTGGGTGAGGACAAAGTCACAAAGCTCAGCCACCAGGCTTGCTGTGGCCTCATCAGGGATACTGTTCCTGACAGCTTGTAGTCCATCCTCATGTGGAATATTGGTATAAAGTGCTTCTACATCCATGGTGGCCAGGATGGTGTTTTCAGGAAGAACGTCAATGCACTGTAGTTTCCTCAGGAAGTCGGTGGTGTCTCGAAGATAGCTGGGAGTGCTTGGTAGCATAGGGTCTGAGGAGAGAGTCCAAATAGCCAGATAATCCTGCTGTCAGAGTACCAATGCCTGAGATGATGGGGCGTCCAGGGTTTCCGGGTTTATGGATCTTGGGTAGCAGATAGAATACCCCTGGTCGGGGTTCTGGGGGTGTGTCCATGTAGATTTGTTCCCGTACTGTAGCTGGGAGTTTCTTGAGCAGATGGTGTAGTTTCTTTTGGTATTCCTCAGTAGGATCAGAGGATAGTGGCCTGTAGAATGTGGTCTTGGAGAGTTGCCTGGCAGCCTCCTGTTCATAATCTGACCTGTTCATTATGACTACAGCACCTCCTTTGTCAGCCCCTTTGATGATAATGTCAGAGTTGTTTCTGAGGCTGTGGATGGCATTGCGTTCTGTACGGCTGAGGTTATGGGACAAGTGATGTTGTTTGTCCACAATTTCAGCCTGTGCACGTCTGCGGAAACACTCTATGTAGAGGTCAAGTCTGTCATTTCGACCATCAGGAGGAGTCCACGCAGAGTTCCTCTTCTTGTAGTGTTGGTAGGAAGGTTCCTGTGGGTCAGTGCACTGTTCAGTGGTGCGTTGAAAATATTCCTTGAGTCGGAGATGACGAAAGTAGGCTTCCAAATCACCGCAGAACTGTATCATGTTCGTGGGGATGGTGGGACAGAAAGAGAGTCCCCGAGATAGGACAGACTCTTCTGCTGGGCTAAGTGTGTGGTTGGAAAGATTGACAATGTTGTTAGATGAGTTGAGGGTACCATTGTTATAGCCCCCAGTGGCAGGTATTAGTTTAGATAGCTTACAGTCCTTTTTCCTCTGTAGAGAAGTGAAATGTGCATTGTAAATGGCTTGTCTCATTTTTGTAAAGTCCAGCCACGTTGAAGTTTGTGTAGAAGGCTGGTAATGTATGAGAGTCTCCAGTTCTGAGAGCTCATTCTTGATCTTCTCCTGTCTGCTGTACAGGATGCTGATCAGGTGGTTCCTCAGTTTCTTTGAGAGTGTGTGGCACAGTCTCTCACCATACTCAGTGTAGTATGTTGATTGCAATGGATTTTTTACCTTCAGTCCTTTTGGTATGATGTCCATCTGTTTGCATTTGGAGAGGAAGATGATGTCTGTCTGTATCTGTGCAAGTTTTTTGTTGAGGTTGATGGATTTGTCCTGACATTTAATTGACTTGGTAACTTAACTTTCATGTGTTTAGAAAATGCTGCCCTTTTCTGGGATAGGGTGTGGCAGGGCCATGAGGCCTCCAGCCAGGGGCCTCAGGGTGTAGTACACCCCATCAGAGGGGTTTCTATTGAGGTCCTGCAGGCATTTGTTCTTGACCTAATATTATTCAATATCTTTATTAGTAAAATGAAAGAAATCATTGCTGTTAAATTTTTCAGAAGACACACAAACTGAGGGAATGGTAAATAATTACTAGGACAGACCAGTTAACCAGAACAAACTTAGTAAACTGTGCTCATTTAAACAATAAGCATTAATACAGCCAAATAAAATGTCTCACATCTAGGAACAAGGAATGTAGGTCACACTTACAGGATGGGAGACTGTGTCCTGAAAAGCAGTGATTCTGAAAAGGTCTTAGGGGTCATAGTGTCCATACTTCAAAAAGGATGTTGAATAAATGGAGAAAAATCACAATAACTATTCAGCATTTTCTAAACACATGAAAGTTAAGTTACCAAGTGTTTGTAACTAATACTCTGCATTTCTGTTATAATCCTGGATTTTCATCTAAATTACATTACAGAACACCAAACAGCAAAAACAAAAGTAGAATGTCATTTTAAATTGCTCAGACTTTCACACATGAAAGTCATACAGTTTTGCTAATCATTGTCCTGGACCTGGCTGGGTACTTTGGGAAGTGCTTGGTTTTGATTGTCCTGACATTTAATTGACTGTTTGGTAGTGTTTTATTTGTCCTCAAAGTCTTTTTATTTATTTATTTATTTTTTTAAATGGGTAAGTAAAATAAATCCTGAGCTGTAATCTAACTCCATTGTGCCACTTTGACACAGGAAAAAAGTGAGAATGCACGTACATCTTCCTAGCTGAGGATTCCCTTACTGTCATTTATAATAAGGCTCCTTTACATCACTCTGGCAAAGTAGAGGCCTTAAAACTTTCACAGGTTTTATTCTCCTGGGGGAATTGACTGAGAATGGGAACAGTTAACTAACAATAGCAACATTAACAACATTAACATTAACAGTCAGGCTGCTACATTTCTACCTCAGAGCATGAGATCAATTAACCATCAACAGCAGCTTTAATCATGTTACTAACTACACAGACAGGCTGCTAGTGCCTCAGAGAATGAATCAATTAACTCAGGCAGGGCTGTTATATTTGTGCCTCTAGCCTGCCTCATGCATAATAAAAAGCCCTACCCTTCCATGCCAGTGAGCTGCAGTAGCAAGGGAGAGGGACAGAGTCTCTCTCTCTTTTTCTCGTTTGTTGGCATGCACGTACGCCTAGACTCCCTCCCCTGTCTCTGAGGCTGCTCCAGGCACGCTGGAACAGACCTGCTGCCTGGGCTGCTGGGGAAGAGGCGTGTGTCCCCCAGCGGATTTTTTTTTTTCATTTTTCAGTGCGGGGGTCACAGAAAAATGCAGGCCATATGAATTCTGCACTTCTGCAGGGGTGCAGAATCCCTCCCCTCTCTCCCCCCCACTCCCCCAGGAATAAGCATTTCCTCTCATTAGCTGTCAGAAGTGGTATTTCTGGTGGGATGGATTTTCTTTCTGTTTTATGCTCTCTCCTTCTGTTGAGGGCTCCCCTCCCACCCCATTCTCTACTGTTTTTCTCCTTCCCCCAACCTTCTTTCTCTCATCCTCCCATATTCTTTCTACACTCCTTTCTCCGTTATTAGTCTCTCTTGCGTAAGTGCTGCCTTAACTGTGGCACTGGGACCACCTCCATTCTTGCCTCTATTTCTTATTCTGATGTGCCTTCCTGCACTCCTTAAGCAAATCAGTTGCATGTGGTATCACATACAGAAGACTTATGGAATACTGCAATGATCAATATTAAGAATTATTATGTTAAAATTACGGCTTTAAGCTGTTTGCCACTAGTGTCTACTTCTAGAGATGTTGAATCTTAATTAAACTTTACAGTGCACTTAGTCTGGGCCATTATATTTGGTGTTAAAAATATAGTCAGTGAGCAGTGTAAAACCTAAAGTTATGCTTTCTCATTGTATAGCAGTGCTACAGTGAAGGCCTTGCTTCTCTGAGACCTTCCTTTCATTGACTGACAAAGAATGCTATGTATACAGTTGTCACTCTGGCTTCCTCAGGTTTGTTGCTGGTGTACTACCACAGTTCTACTGCTTTCTTTTTGTTCTGTCTTAAGTTTCTATGGTGTTTATAAAATAAATAGTTATTTTTTTCTGTGAAGCTCAGACAAGAGGGTATACTCTTTATCTCAACTCAGAGCTTTTTATTAGCTGTTTGAGCACCAGGGCTTAGTCACCAGTCATTAAAAGTCATTTTTCATAACTCACTATTTGTGGGTGTGCTGTTCATTTTCAAGGCAGGTCAAGCTTTCCTGCAGAGGAAAAATGATAAAGGACCCAAAGGAAATAGATAAAGCAGAGCTATTTGAATTCAGCTATTTTTCTATTTGTGCTGTGCCTGAAGGATTCAGGCATTTAAGTGGGGACTGAAGCTAAAGAAGACTACTTCATCACTTTGAACTAGAAAACTGGAACCCATAGCACCTAAGTGGCAAATATGGTTTAGGCTATTGCACAGCATTTATACCCATCAGCTCCAGTAGTACGCCTTTTAAAGTCTGACAGGACAGGTGAATCTATTTGGGACATCTATGAAGATTTACTTTGTCTAGATGTCATTCTTAGCAACAAGATGAGCAAAATTTTTCTGGTGGAAAGGGGATAGTTTTCCATTTCAAGTAATCTATTGGCCAATACCATGTTAATAGCCAGTGTGGTCTCCGTAACAGGGTGAACTGCAAAGAATGGGGCAGACAATCCCCCAAAAGCTGGTGGATATTCCAATACTTAGATACTTTAAACATTCCTTGAGGACATTGACTATGGTTAGAATACATAAAAATGCTCTTAAGCAGAGCATCGTATAGCCTGTGTATTAAAATTTCTCCTTACATGAATTATATACAAAAGGATAAGAGATGCCCTTAGGAAAAGCAGGTTATTAGCTGTCATGTTTCTTTTGGACATCTTTGAAATAATAAAACACTTCAGTCTCTGAATTTCCCAAGACAGAAAAATAGATTTTGGATTTGGCCATGTACTGTTTCCAGGGTCAGGACAAGCAAGGTTTAAATTCGCACTGTTCCAAATACTGGGCTGCCCTGGACAGGAAGGTTCACCTGTCCTCATTGCTTATACATTTTTTGCATGATTAAATATGCTTAATACCTCTATCTAGAAAAGGAATTATTGACTGTTGGAGGCATTAGGAGCTGCTATATCCCCTCACATATATTTAAACTTTTTTTCTGTTTTCTGTCAGCTGGCTTCAATTATCTACCTTCCAGTTTTGCCTGCAGTTCATTGTGTGAGATGGGGAGGGCTCTGAGTTACTATAGAGAATTCCTTCCTAGGTGTCTGGCTGGTGGATCTTGCCCCTATGCTTAGGGTCTAATTGATCACCATATTTGTGGTCAGGAAGGAATTTTACCAAGGTCAGATTAGCAGAGACTCTAGTGGGAGGGTTGCCTTCCTCTGCAGCACAAGGCACAGTTCACTTGCAGATTTAAACTAGTGTAAATTGTGGATTCTCTGTAACTTGAAGTCTTTAAATCATGATTTGAGGACTTCAGTAACTCAGCCAGAGGTTAGGGGTCTATTACAGGAGTGGGTGGGTGAGGTTCTGTGGCCTGCAATATGCAGGGGGTCAGACTAGATGATCATGATGATGGTCCCTTCTGACCTTAAAGTCTATGAGTCTGAGTCTTCATTTGGCTTTCCCTTATGCATCTTATGCTTTTTGATGTACCATGTTAGGCCTGTTGAAAATCTTCTATTGGTAATGCAAATACAGCAGGAAACTTTCATGCTACTGTTAATGACCTTGTATATCACAGATTTGTCATCCGTGCCCTAAAATAAAGGAGCTATTCTTAAATCATGTTGATGAGGTGTTTGAAAAAGGATATCGTCTGTTTTCTCCTAACATTCACTGTCATCTGGAAGAGCAAAATGGAGAAAATGAGTGTAGATAGATTATTGACATTCCTGCAGAGTATGTTCTCTTGGCCCAAGTTTGGGAAACCTGTATGTTTAATTAAATTGGCAATTAGGTCTATGAAGTCTAGTCCAAAAGATCATAAGCCTTCACCTCTTTCTTTTCAAAAACTCTTCTGAGTTGTTATATTTCAAAGAACTAATTGGAGAATCATTAACTTCCTGAAGGTTGCACATTGTTCCTGGGGCAATGAAGGAGCCTTGTTTTGTAATAAATGATCAGATCCTGCTATATTTCAAGTCTTTAAAAACATCATCTCAGCCAAAATCTTGGTAGAACTAGGGACTTTCACCACTGAGACATCGGGTAATGCTATTTTTAAAGATGAGTTATCAAAACAACTGAGATTATTCATTAAATAAACAAATCCCTAACACAAATTTGCAAATGCCAAAAAGTACATTTATATTTTTCTGTCCTAATTCCACACATACCAAAGAAAATAATTAGATTGTTAGGCTGAGGGATGCTGAATATTTGTATCTGATGTATCAGAGCAGAGGTCATTTAGTTTGGCGCTTCTTATTAAAATATTTTCACACCGAGCCAAATAAATATAATGGATTTCTAAGCCACCCAAGATAGATGTATAGCATTCTATTATTATATAAAGGTAAGCAGTTTTTATGGTGAGTTTTCTGAAGTGTCATCTCAGCATTTCTTTAATACCAGAAAAGGTAAGGGAAGTGGATTGGGCAAACGTATTAAGGGATCTAAAGGCAGAAGAAGCCTGGGATTACTTTAAGTTAAAGATGCATGAGCTGTCGGAGGCCTGTATCCCCAAAAAGGGAAAAAGATTACTAAGCAAGAGATTTAGACCGAGCTGGATGAGCGACCGACTCAAAGGGGCGATTAGGAAAAAACAGAAAGCGTACAAAGAGTGGAAGAGGGGAGGGATCAGTAAGGAAACTTACCTTAGTGAAGTCAGAGAATGTAGAGATAGAGTGAGAAAGGCCAAAGGCCGGGAAGAGTTGGACTTAGCGAGGGGAATTAAAAGCAATAGTAAGAAGTTTTACAGCCATATAAATAGGAAGAAAGCAAAGAAAGAAGAAGTGGGACCGCTGAAGACTATAGCCGGACAGGAGATTAAAGATAATCTAGGCATGGCGCAATATCTCAATGAATATTTTGCATCGGTGTTTAATGAGGCCAATGGAGGTATTAGGGATACTAGCACCGTTACAGAGGGGCATACAGGATGGGGGATTACCGCATCCGAGGTAGAAACAAAACTAGTACGCCTTAATGGGACTAAGTCGGGTGGACCGGACGATCTTCATCCGAGAATATTAAAGGAATTGGCGCGGGAAATAGCAGGCCCATTAGCGACTATATTTAATGAATCTGTAAACTCGGGGGTGGTCCCGTTAGACTGGAGAATAGCCAATGTGGTTCCTATTTTCAAGAAAGGGAAAAAAAGTGACCCGGGTAACTATAGGCCTGTTAGTTTAACATCAGTAGTGTGCAAGGTGCTGGAGAACATTCTGAAAGAGAAACTAGTTGAGGACCTTGAGGTTAATGGCAAATGCGATAAACTACAGCATGGTTTTACGAAGGGCAGATCGTGCCAAACGAATCTGATCTCCTTCTTTGAGAAAGTAACTGACTTATTAGATAAAGGAAATGGGGTGGACCTAATATACCTAGATTTCAGTAAAGCGTTTGATACAGTACCCCATGAGGAATTATTGGTTAAAATGAAAAACATGGGGATCGATACGAAAATCCAGAGGTGGATAAGGAATTGGTTAATGGGGAGAAAGCAGCGGGTCGTATTAAAGGGTGAATTATCGGGTTGGAGGGAGGTTACTAGTGGAGTGCCTCAAGGTTCGGTTTTGGGACCCATTTTATTTAATCTATTTATAACTGACCTCGGGACCGATTGCAAGAGTGGGCTGATAAAGTTTGCGGATGATACGAAGGTGGGAGGAGTTGCAAACTCGGAGGAGGATAGGGATATTCTGCAAGGAGACTTGAATGAGCTTGTGAATTGGAGTGTCAGAAATAGGATGAAATTTAATAGTGAAAAGTGTAAGGTGATGCACTTGGGGATGACTAATAAAAATTTTAGTTACAAGATGGGGACGCATTGGTTAGAAGTAACGGAAGAGGAGAAAGACCTAGGGGTCCTTGTGGACCGCAGGATGACTATGAGTCGATAATGTGACGTGGCGGTGAAAAAAGCCAATGCGGTCTTGGGATGTATTAGGCGAGGTATATCTAGTAGGGATAGGGAGGTCCTGCTTCCGTTGTATAAGGCGCTGGTGAGACCTTATTTGGAGTACTGTGTGCAGTTCTGGTCTCCAATGTTTAAAAAAGATGAACTCAAACTGGAACGGGTGCAGAGAAGGGCGACTAAGATGATCAGAGGAATGGAAAACCTGTCGTATGAAAAGAGATTAGAGGAGCTTGGGTTGTTTAGTCTGACAAAGCGAAGGCTGAGGGGGGATATGATTGCTATCTTCAAATATATCAGAGGTGTTAATACAAGGGAGGGAGAAGAATTATTCCAGCTTAGTACAAATGTGGACACGAGAACGAATGGATACAAACTGTCCGGGGGGAAGTTCAGGCTTGAAATTAGACGAAGGTTTCTGACCGTCAGAGGGGTGAAATATTGGAACGGCCTTCCGAGGGAAACGGTGGGGGCGACGGACCTGTCTGGTTTTAAGATTAAGTTGGATAAGTTTATGGAGGGAATGGTTTAATGGTAAAACATAGTAGACGAGGAAAACCAAGCAATGATACATGAATAGCATAATGGCCAACAAGGGTCAGGCTAGAGACTCTTGCCTATATGCTCGGGGTATTACTGATCGCCATATTTGGGGTCGAGAAGGAATTTTCCTCCAGGGTAGATTGGCTGAGCCTCTGGAGGTTTTTCGCCTTCCTCCGCAGCATGGGGCAGGGATCACTAGCAGGAGGGTCTCAGCCGATTGAAGTCACTAAAACACAGGATTGGGGACTTCAACGGCAGAGTCCAGGGAAGGGTCTTGCGGCCTGCAGCATGCAGGGGGTCAGACCAGATGATCATAATGGTCCCTTCTGACCTTAAAGTCTATGAGTCTATGAGTAAAATGTCTTCTGAATCTAGATGGTTAAATCTGCTTCTTCTAACCTGATGTACAGAATAGCTCAGTAGTAACGGAGTGTTGTGACTGGGGTTTCAGTGTAGGCCAGCTGTGGTCACTCAGTTAGGATGAACTGCAAAGAATGGGGCAGACAATCCCCAAAAAGCTGGTGGATATTCCAATACTTAGATTTACCAAGCCAGCATAAAACAGCTTCTTTATTACCTCACTGGTTACTCAGAAGTCCAAACAATACAGTTCCCGTAAAGTGATCCAGCCTCAGGCCTCCATCCAGGTACCTAAGCAGGGCTGGCTTTAGCAAGAGCGGGGCCCGATTCCTGGGGCCGGGGCTTGCTGCAAGCCCCGCCCCCAGGAATCGAGCCGCGCCGCGGGGGGGGGAAGACCCGAGCCGCACCACGCCGCGGGGAGACCCGAGCCGCACCGCGAGGGGGGACAGGGGGAGACCTGCGCCGCGGGGGGGGGGAGGGACGGGGGAGACCCCAGCCGCGGGGCCGGGCCGGAGCCGACTCCAGCCGCGGGGGCCGGGCTGGAGCCAAGCCGGGCCAGAGCCGCTGGGGCCTTCGGGAATGGGCCGCGCCTCCCCGGAGCCCTTTTCGTGCCCCCACCACCCCAGCTTACCTTGTGCTGCCGGCCCGCCCCTGCTTCTTTTCAGACTTCCCGCGCAAATCTCTGATTCGCGGGAAGCAGGGGAGGGGGCGGAGCGTTCAGGGGAGGGGAGGAGGGGGAAGTGAGCTGGGGGCGGGGTGGACAGCTGCAGCGCGGGGCCCTCTTGGCGCGGGGCCCAATTCAGCCGAATCGGCTGAATCGGCCTAAAGCCGGCCCTGTACCTAAGTCAAATATGATGATTTCTGAAAATCATATTTCATCATATAAAAGAAAAGGTTCTACCAATCCCAAAGGATCGGACACATTACCTCCCAGGTTATTGAATATTCCAGATCGGGGTAGGCAACCTATGGCACGCATGCCAAAGGCAGCATGTGAGCTGATTTTCAGTGGCACTCACGCTGCTCAGGCCCTGGGGGGCTCTGCATTTTAATTTAATTTTAAATGAAGCTTCTTAAACATTTTAAAAACCTTATTTACTTTACATACAACAATAGTTTAGTTATATATTATAGACTTATAGAAAGAGACCTTCTAAAAACGTTAAATGTATTACTGGCACACGAAACCTTAAATTAGAGTGAATAAATGAAGACTCGGCACACCACTTCTGAAAGGGTGCTGACCCTTGTTCCAGAACTTAGCCAAATACATGCTACAGCCAATTCTTATTAATTAAACTAAAATTTATTAAAAAACAAAAAAGAGAGTATTGTTAAAAGATCAATATACATACAGACATAAGTTCAGTTCATTTAGGTGCAGATTCATAGCACAGATGGTGAGCTTTGTAGTTGCAAAGAATGTGGTTTTTAATTTATTCTTTTGGTTTGTGAAACTGTAGATAAGTACCCTGTGCACCCTCATATAATATAAAAATTCATACTTAACAGTATACATGAAACTGCTCAGTCTACGCCAAAAAAAACAAATTAAACACCATATACTAACTCCATATTAACAAAATTACACCCTGCCATCCCTGCACACCTACCTTCCCAAATGCTTAGGAAAAACAGCTAGGCATTGCAGAATGTCCAGAAAGTCCACAAATGCAGACTGTGGCAGACCCAGGAAAAGTAAATTCCAGATCCAAGGGGCCTTCATGAGGAATGAAGCTAGCCTCATAACAAGGTAGGCTAGAGCACTTCTGCTGTTCACTGCTGAGACATAGATTGAGAAAAGGTTTCTGAGGTAACCATTTTAATCTTGGTTTTAATTCTCTGATGGTTTCACTTAAATATCAGGATGCCAAACAGGCTCTCTGTGCTTTTACTGATAGACATATTAGAGGTGACCTGAACAGGAATAGGACTTTGTTACATTTGTTACTTTAAAAAAAAAAAAAAAAAAAACTGTGGGTTTTGATCTTTGAGGTTTTGGGGCTCAGAGAATGCATCTCCTCTTCTGCTCCCCGTTATGAGGCAGAAAGTGAGTTGAAATTTTGGAGAGAACATCAATTCCTAGTTCACAGCCCCACCAACTTTTGATAGAAACTAGGTGTCCCATCACATCCCCCCCACCCCCTTTCAGTAGCATCCACCACTGTGTCCAGCAAAAGTGGATAAACCTAAAGATTAGGTTGATATTTCTGCAAATGATCAATAGTGAAATAGTAATAATAAGGTCAAGAGTTAATGCCCCTTACAGCAGTTGTTTAAGGCTGTTTATTTGTCTGTTTAGGATAATGTCATGTCATTTCACATTTGGAAGCTAGCTGTTGTTTTTGCAAAACTAACTCTTTTTTTATAATTAAAAGCTTAGATTCAGCAAACAAATTTTGTAACAGGTCTGGAGCCAGTTCCACAGTCACAGAATTATGGAAAACACAGGTGTGATGAACAAAGTTTGTGAGCACAGTTTGTAAGGAGGGGATTATATACATGGGGAAAGAAAAGAGCCTTCCTGGAGGAACAGATTCAAGCTGGACCATTTGCTGGCCCAGGTTTGGACTTCATTCTTGCCAGAGTTTATTTCATGACTTTACCCTCCACTTCCATTTATACTTCCAATTTAGCCTCGGTGGCGGGGGATTGTACTGCAGAGGATAGTGCCAGATGGTAGTTATATGGAGTTAGAAAAAGCTAATATTGGAGGTGAGTAGACCAAAAGAGAGAACCGTGGTGAGGTAGGAGAAGATACATTTATATTCATTATTTTATGTATTAATTGAACTGTTTGTTTTATTATATCCAAAAATGCCCCCGAGGGTTTTAGAGTGCAAATTATACTTTCAGGGAATGTCAGAAAACTTTAAACACTAGATACTATACTTTCATTTTCTAAGATCAGAAGTTCCCCAAAATTTGAAAGGTTGTGTCAAAGTTTAGCTACGCTTTTTGTCTTTGGGGGAAGGGAAGGCTTATATGATGGTGCTAATATTTTACAGAAGCTGCTTTCCACAGTTCCGGGGGCGGGGGTGTGGTGATTAATCAGGCCAAATGTGTGTTGGAAATTCTGAAAAGAATATAATATTCAGAGTGTTAAACGTAGTGTTATCACTGTTCTTGGATGAATAAGCGAGCTTACAGCTTTCAATCTTCTGTTCGCTTAGTCCTGTGTCATAAGTTTAAGTGATTTTTATATCACCAGTGTGGTAAAAGTGAAACAAAGTCTGTTTCGTTCTCACAGGAACTGGATTCTGATATCAGTTTGAGCTGGGATTGGGTGATCAGGCTGTCCCCTTGATGCTGAAGGGAAACCATGATTTACTAACGAGAGGTTATGTGTGAGGAGGCAGCTTTAAGCTTTGCTCTTAGACTACTCATAGTGAATAAAAGTGCTGAGAAAAAGTGCATCTGTGCTTTTTTTTTAATGTGTACTGTAAGAGATTTCAGCAACCTGATGATCTGTAGTACATTAATGTTGAAAAGATAAACACATTTGGAGAGCACAGGAAGGGCCTTGTGTTTTGATGTTAGCAGAATACTTCCTAATGAATAAGAATGTGCTGCTGGTTTCACAGAGCCATATGGCAGCTTTTCTAATTTTAATTCAGTGCAGATGCATAATTCTTCCCTGTTTTACGTCCTAAAACCTTTCTGAGATATTACATAGCTTTTCCTATAGTACTTGATCTATAGTTTAAGTGGAAAATGAATACACTAATGGGTTCTTTGCAGCATATCTTTGCACGGAGTAAAGTGTGACAGCAACCTCGATTTATAATCACTTCCCTAAATAACAGGTAGGCGTGTTCATGGAGGAGGGGCAAAAACTTTCTGCTGAGTGTTACAGTTTGTTATTGAGATTGTTGTCAAAAAATGGTAACTGTCTTTTGAAAAATTGATAGATTTTGGAGGGAACAACTTTGCTCAGTCATGCTGAAGTACTAGGAACTGGTTAACAAATATGTTTAAGTATATCAAGTACCATTTTAGTTATAGGTTCTAATTCTGTGAATTGTACAACTACAAGGAAAACTGCTATCCTCATTGTTAACCAGGCATTGGAATAATTTAAAAATTCTTCATTGCTTTGCTTTACCGTGCCTTGTATTGTATTTGCTAATCTGCGATTGGAACACACTGAATTAATAAAAATGTTTTTTCTTTCTTACTCTAAAGTCTGTAAATATGAAGCTGCTCTTTTTTATAGTCCTATTTATACTCATAACATATTGTCTCTTGCCATAGTACACTCAATTAGTATTTAGTAGTGATTATAAACGTATATCATTATGAAATCTGAAATTTAAAGAGTCAAGTAGAATTCTAGTCAATTTTTTTTAAAGTAATTAGATCTAGTGCTTGAAACTACTTTTATCTCTGTCCTCTGCCAATTTATATGCTTCTGTAATCATACTTTCCTATGTTTTACTTCTTTAGTCTCTCCCCTATTGCTTTATGAAAGACTAGCTGCCAACAGACCACCCACAAATGGCTGTCTAATACATAAACAAATGTGAAAAAATGGAGAGAAATTCGGTGTTTTAAAAGCATTTGTGCTGTAGAATTTAATTTTAATTGTAGATTCAGAAATGCTGTATAGCATTTAAGTCACCTTCCAGTAATCAGTGCTATTGATGCTGATGCTGCTACAGTTGGTTAAATTATAAGGATGTCTCCTGAATCATGGCTGTTTTCCTGTAGAGAAATGCATGTTCTGGTGTTGCTGACAAGAAAAGTCTCTACTTGCATTTTTGGTCTATTATTTCAATAAATAAGGATACATGACTTTGGATGGACATGACATTCCAATAGCAACTCTAGAAAATTATGAAGAGAATGAAATGTATGTTCCAGCTGAGAAATTCTCTTTTAAAGAAGTGTTGCATAAAAGATCTGCTTTCTTTGGCTACAGGATTTTTGGTTTGTTTGTTTGTTTTTTGCTTGAGGCTCGCTTTGTGATGTGCTGCTGTTCATATCAGGAAATAGTATGAAATTTCACTTTCAAATGTACGCGTGATGGTGCCTGTGATGTAGAGCAACATAATCAGGATGTTCTGCAAATCTATTGTTTCTTCCCCCCCTTATTTTCAAAACACTTGTACTGCTTATCTGTCTAATGCTTCCTTACTCACTTCTCCCTTTTTTGCTCCTTCGGTTCCATTAGAAAATATGCATAATAGTGACTGCAATGAGAAAAACATAAATATATAAAATATATTGATGAAAATCTCTTCTTCTTTTTTTGGTAGTTTGACTTATCTTAACATAGTCCCTGAAGAGACTCAGGTTTTGTTCTTTGTTTTGAAAAGAAAGTCTCATTAATTTGTATTGGATTTCTGGGTTGCAAGGCAGAGGAAGGGTCAAGGAAGGATGTTCCTCAAAGCAGTTTCATTGAGGGAGAGGGAGTAAAGCATAGAAACAGACAAAAGAGAACCCTCGGATTGCGCATCCAATTGTGGTACTGCAACTGCAGGGATGTATTGTTTAAAAAAGAGAGAGAGAGAGAGATCCAAATCCTTTCATGTTTTATTTATCTTTCAGGGATCTAAAGGGACCAAAAAAAAAAAAGTATAGAAGAAAATATTTTGCGGGTGGAGGTAGGGGATAGAGGTAGGGAAATTTTAAAAATATGTCAAAAGACTTTAAATGATTGCTCTTGACTTCTCTTCGTTTGATTTCAGAGTTCTTACTAAATTAATGTGCTTTAATAAAGGTTTGATTTTATCTGAATCTGGGATAAGCTTCAAATAAAACTTGAAACACTCCCAGTGCTGAGCATACTGAAAAAATATTTGTTTGTTTGTTTTTACTTGTGGATATAAAAAAATAAATATCATTGGTGACCACTGGAAAAAGGCCTTGTGTCAAATAGGAATCAGTGTGTTTTGGTATCTTAATACTTAAACAGCTGTAAACCTGTCCGCAATTTAAAATGGAAACTACACACGTACCTAAAATGCTACATAATTGCATGTGTATGTGTTTACTTAGCATAAAAGTATGTCTCAAAGGAGTTTTATTTTTATTTTTTAGTCTCTAGGCTAAACTTTTCATTGAGCGGGGTTGATAATTATTTCATGTGTAGTTTCTGAATTACATAAATTCGTTTCCAGTTTAATTTAGTAAATATGGGCTCAGTCTTGTTATCCCTGTTCATATGAATAGGTCCAGATTCTGGTTTGCACTCTGATACCACTGCAGCACTTAGGATGAGTTCTGAACCTAAACAGCCAGCAGGGAATTCTCTTTATGGAGGTAAATTCTCCACTGGTGTGAATACGGTTGCCAACTTTCTGATTTCAGAAAACCAAACACCCTTGCCCCACTTCCTGCTCCATCTCCAAGGCCCTGCCCCTGCTCACTCCATCCCCCCTTCCTCCATCACACGCTCTCCCCCACCCTCATTGACTTTCTCATTTTCACCAGGCTGGGGCAGGGGGTTGGAGTGCGGGAGGGAGTGAGGGCTCTGCTGGGGGTGCAGGCTCTGGGGTGGGGCAGAGGATGAGGGGTTTGGGGTGCAGGAGGGGGCTCTGGGTGGGGGCCGAGGGGTTCAGAGTGGGGGAGGGGATGCGGGCTATGGGAGGGAGTTTGGTGTGGGAGGGGGCTCAGGGCTGGGGCAGGGGGTTGGGGTGCAGGAAGGAGTGCGGAGTATAGACTCTGTGAGGGAGTTTTGGGTGTGGGAGGGGGCTCAGGGCAGGGGATTTGGGTATGGGAGGGGGTGCAGGCCTAGGGATTGCAGGGATATGCCGGCACCAGACACGATAGCAGCATGTGCAAAATAAGGGAGCCATAACTGGCTCCCTGATTTGTCTTGCCCTCTCCCTTGTGCCAAACAGAGCTTGACTGCAGTAAAGAATCTAGTCGGTCTGCTTCAGTCATATAAGTAGTCCCACTGATTTCAAGACTATTCACAAGAGAGAGGCTTTGCAGTATTGGGCCCTATATTGCAGTTTTGCCTACGGGGCATTCAAAAATCATTAGGTGGGGCTCCCAAATATATTATAGATATAAATATGGAAAAGCTTTGAGTCCCACATAATCACATGACTCCAGGAGCTGGGGCTTTAAGTAAAACACCAACTATCGGGAGACTCATGATAAAATAATGAGTTGGTAACACTGTAATTAGCAGGGCTGCTTGTGTTTTCTATCCTTTCTTACAACAAAATTCTGCTATCAATTGACAGTGTGTGTTTTATCTGAAAATAAATTATTCATTTCAAGTATTTATCTCACCTCTCTGTTAAAAACACAATCTGCTGGCATCCTTCAGTGATTGCTGATCTCCAGGTCCACTTGCTTTCTCTGTATTTGCTGATGGATTCCCCAAAATAGGCTATCGTTCAATCAAGTGTATAATTCTACTGCAAAACCTGAAGATCTTTAGTTCATTTCATGAGCATAAGTCATGCTGACCCTTAGCTGAAATAACTTATATGCGTGAAGCTGCTTAGATGTGTTAGCCAGTAGAGAGCTGTCTAGTATGTGATTTTTTTTTTACACACCTTTCAGTTAAATCGCAGATCCAATTATAAAATCGTGCAGTTGAGCACCCCTTTTGAATTTGTAATGCTCCTTGGAATGCTTGAATCCTTTAACTAAAGAGTGTATTTCATATGTCTATAGTGCACAGTGCAGGGTATGTTGTTTTTATTCAGTGACTGATACAGTATGCATAATCTTAATGTGTATCCATGTATAATTTTCAAAATTAATTACTGTAATAGACATTAAAAACATCCTTCACTTTCTTTTGACTCAGAATCTCATTTGGGAGCATAAGGGATAGAAGGTGTTTATATAAATGAGATACAACATACTGGTCAAGCCAGGAGCATTAAGAGCAATGTGAATTCTGTGGTTGTAATAGTCTGAAGACTCTTTAGCAACTGATCAGTAGTATGTGAGAAATAAACAGTGAAAATTACTAACCTGTCCTTAAAAACAACAAGGAGTCCAGTTCCACCGGACTCCTTGTTGTTTTTGTGGATACAGACTAACACGGCTACCTCCTGATACTTAACCTGTCCTTGTATATCCAATAAAGAAACAACTAGGAAGCACCAATGCATTGAACAGATCTGTGCCAGATATTTTCTATGATCTGCAACATTCATCTAGCCATAATTGTTCACAAAAGAAATTAACATCATAATGTTTTAATTAGCTTAGTGCCTCTCTCCTGCCTATCCCCAAGCTGTTGCACATCTGATATGATTTTTTAGAGTCCCTATGTCAAGAAAATTTGGAGCTAGAGCCATTTTTATATGTTGTCTAAAAGCTGGAATCCCATCTTTCAAATGGCATAGAGAATTAATCTTGAGCTCTAGGGAGTCAAGAGAATGTTGATGGCTACTGTGGAATTAAAGTGGACAGCAAGATGGTATTCTGAAAAATTTAACTGTGTGATTATAGGTCTTTTGCAATACAAAAAACAGGGACTGCTTATGATATCAGCTACAACCTGGGACTCAGCCTTCCAGACTTTGCTAGGAACTGGACCCAGCTTTCAGGATCAGTAAACTTTTTTCTGTTAAAATATTTCCAGCATTAACATAATATGGTACAAACTCTGCTGTCCTGTAGCATATGGAGAACAGCTAAATTTCCCCCACACACACTTTATATTTTTTTTCAGCAAAGGGACAGATACCAGCCCACCCTTCTTCTTTGCCCTTCCCAAAAAGGCCTTGTGCCATCTTCAATCCACGCATGGGAATCTCTTACTAGTTTGTGTCAGTTGCCATTACAGAATGAGGACATTATATTGTCCTAATTATAATACTTCTTTAAGAGACCATTTACATTATTTTTATTAATCATAACAATCATACACACAATTACATTTCAGAAGTTGTTTGCAATGCTATCATATTGTGCATGAACATATTGTAAAAACAATATGGGATTTTCAAAAGCACTCGGTATTGGCCCAACACATCTCCCACAGAAGGCAATGGGAGCTTGGATGCATTTGAAAATCCCATGCTTATAATTTACTGTAGATAATCTTTGTAGTCACAAGAACAAATTTTACATCAAGTGTGCTGTACCATCACAAAAACTGTGTAAATGTTTTTTTGTTTTTTGTTTTTTTCAAATTTAGTAAAAGGCGTAGGGACTTGCATGTGTGTCTCTTGCCAAATCCTCTACCCTTCCATTGTTGTGCCATGTGACCATTGTCTGATTCTCTCTTATCTTCTGCTCCCAGGCTGTATTTCAGTAATAGATGAAGTGATTCTTGTAGGCCTGTAGCTTTTAGACATGTAAGGATCCAGCAGAATGAAAAGTACTGCATAAATTTAAGATGAAGCAGTACATATCACGGAGCCTTATGTCACTGTGTGTATAGACCCCACATAGATGAGGAAGGTGCCAGAGAGGACTTGGTGGTAGGGCTAGCCCCACCCCTCCAGCCCTGTCAATCATGTATGATAGGAGGAGGCCTTTAAAAGGAAGGAAACTGCTGTCAGCAGTGAGGAAGGATCAGGATTGTTCCAAGTAGAGGACTGCAGGAGTGAATCCTGAAGCCATGGAGGGAACTCGTAGCCTGGAAACCTTCATCCTGACCCTGAGGAGAGTACAGTGGACTCCTACAGTAAGACAGGCTGAGCCTCACTCAGAGACCCAGCCTTGAAACCCACTATGTTAGTGCTGGATTGCTGGGAGCACAGCAGACACGCCACACCCTGTCCCCTTTTTCTGGAGCTACAGGGAGGGAGTATCCCCAAATGTGTTGGTGTTTGTGACTTTCATTTTGATCCCCCATCTGGAGAGACTTAAGAATTCCCATAAAGGCCAGAGCCCCCCTTGCAAATAATAAGGAAGTGGAGACTGTGTTAGAACCACCCAGTGTAGATAACTGGGTGTGTTCAGTCAGATTCACCCACCCTTGGAGCGGGGAGCCACCGAAGTTTCTGTTACACCTTATCTCTAATAGATGTACACTGATCTTGGGGAAATCCAGGATTTTGGTGACCAGTCTCTCCGTTTTGAGGAGACACAGGAACTGTACATTCAGTTTTTCTCATATGTAGCAATAGACTAAATATTACATAGTTCTCATTGAATAATAAATCCAAGCATTTTTAGGAGTCTGTTGTCACTCTGGGTTACTTTTTAGATCTTCTGTTTTATTGGGCTGTCACTAAAAATGTATTTTGAATTGAGGATTATTAAGATAATGCAATGATCAGATGTTGCATTAATTTTAGGTAATATTTTTTCTGCTAATGTTCCCATTTAAACTCCCAGATAAAAATAAAAAAGAGATACAGAATAATTAATATGGATTGGCATGATTGTGAGTGCAGATTTGCTAAATTAATTTGATTTATAAGGTATTTTGAGGCCAAAATTCTGGGTTGGATGTTTAATCAGTACTGCAGCATGTAGCACAAACAAGGGTGCAAAGTGTTCAGATGCGTATAATTGAAACATTAGCATAGGTGGTGGTATGCTCCCAGAAAGTTGTTATTGTTTGCTTCTGTTTATCATTTAATTTTCAGGCAGTGCTCTTGAAATTATATTTATTTTATGTGCATACTGGTAAATATGCATAAATGACAGTGGGGGGGAACTATAGTGTGAATAATATAATGTGAATTTAAAATGATAAACAATAATAATTGTGTGGTGTGGAAATGGGAGTGCAAAGACTCTTTCACTTATGTCTGAACTCCGGATCAGTCTAATGTTGTTAGCTTCCATTTTCTTTTTAAATGTAGTGCTCAGGAAAAGATAGTGCAGGGACAACGAGACAGGTGCTTTGCAAGGTCTTCCAGTCTGCTCTCCACCTCTTTGTAAGCAAAGAGTGCCTGTCATGCCAGACTGTGTGTGTGTTTGCTCTGTACTTTAGTCAAATATCTACTAGGGACCATGATGAAACCACTACAGTATATCTATTTCATTGCTATCCTACAGAAGGATTTGAGCCTACAATTCCAGAGTTGAAAAGTTAACCCACTAGCCCTGCTTCTCCATATCACGATGGAGGTTTCTTTAATCTCAGTCATAGTGGTTTGCTTGGTATCTGTCACAAACTACTGTGGACTTGAAAAATGATAATACCTTTTTAAGAGCTCTGTTCTGTCATTTAATGCATAGTTCTCTTTAATGCAGAAAAAGCAGCAGCGGCCAATGAAGATGAAGTACAAAAAGCGGATGTATCATCTACAGGTCAGAGTGTCATTGACAAGGATGCACTTGGACCAATGATGCTTGAGGTGAAGTTCCCAAAGTTTTCTTTACATTGGAGTTAATTCTGCTACATATAATATCAAGATGAATGTCATGGAGTGAAAAAATCAAATTGTAACTCACTCTTAAAGGCATGATCAAATGTTATCACTTCAATAAAACAGCCATCCTTGCTACTTAGGATGCCATTCCATATCACAAATACAGAGCATGCTGCTGATCCTATTGAATTTAATTCAGTGACAAAACATTGATTCCCAGGGGAGCAGGATTAGAACAATAGCATCATATTATATATTTAACCACTGTAGTTGTGGATATTTCTTGAGTTCCAATATTTTTATGAAATGTCCTAATTTTGTGTGCCTTTCTGGAATATGGAGATTTAGTAAACCCATTTGTATGCTCACCTTGACTTACAACAAGTATACATTTGGTGGGGAGGGAGTATTTCTCTAAAATTATGCATCATTGCTACACATTGTTTTAATTACTTTTGCCATTTCTGCATAGGTAACATGATTGTTTTCCCTCCTGATTACAAAAACACACATCCATGAGAATTCTTCAGGATAAATCTTTTGATTAGCTTAGCAAAGAATTCTGCATGACTTTAACTGTGTGACTTCCATTGATATCAGAAGAGGCTGAATGGTTGAAACCTTAACTCTTAAATGCACCGTTGATATCATTGTTATCTATAGTGCATACATGTCATCTAGGACGCTAACATATTAAACTACTGTCATGTACTCTCTGTCACTGATATTTTATCTGTTTAAGATCTGTTACAAACACTTAATACACATTCTGACAGTGATCTTTATCTGTAAGGAGGAATAAATGTTGGTTTAGACAAAACTAAACAAAAAGCCCTGAGTCTAGCTAGAGGAACCAAGGTTGACAGACATATAAATTACCCCATTATTCCCAAAATGTAGCATTGGCCAAGCTTAGCAAAGCTTGGCCAATATACCAATGATAAATATACCAATGATAAATATTTGAATTACTTTCCATGACTCATTAGATAAAAACACAGAAATTTGACACTGTTTCCTGAGCTGTATATGGAATTAGGGCACTGAAAAATTCTCAACTACTAGGCAGAGCACTAGCTAGGTTAGACAGATTAGACAGACTGAAGAAGTTGTCCCCTGAATAACTAGTACATTACACTCAATAGATGAAAACTTTAATTAATATTTATTACACTTGCTCACTGAACTGAAGTTGCTGTTTTTGCTAACAAGCAAAGTTAAACCTCAGAGCTCATACATGGCAGTGTAGTAATTCCAGTCTTCATGTAGATGTTAATTGATCATAAAGATCTGATTTAATCACACACACACAATTAATTTAAGGCTAAAAAATTATCCCTATCTCATCCTATTGTGCTTAACTATTGCAGTACACAGGGCATTTAAACTCACAGGTGATACCCTTGTGTTACCCTATTAGGATTTAATTTATTTTTCTCCTCTACCGTGAAACCATTCTGCATTGACCATAAAAAATTAAGAAATGATATTAATAAACTCAAGCCTTTGCGTAACAGATTCTTAAAAGGTCGCAAAGTTATTATGCATTCTCTGTCAAAAGACCACAGATGTATTCTGTGTATCTTTATCTTTGTAAGGAAATGCAATTAAGTATTTTCATCTCTTTAAAAGTCTCATAGCTTGATGAGTCCACTTTTTTCTCTTTATGAAGTAAGGAAGATAATGGCAAAGGCAACTGACTGCATACTAGTTATCTGTTTTAGAAATGTAATTCTCTTTTCTATTAAACAATTTAATTGGGGGGAGGTGTCCTCATACTTGCAAGTGTTTCCTGTTGAAGAAAGTAAATAGAATTCATCATCATTTGCTAGTTCTGATGGGATTTTCACAGATTTCCTGTTTAAGGCAGGGGAGTGTGTGTGCAAAAGAGAGTGAGACAATGATCCACAGCAACCCATAGAACAAAACTTTGTTTTCTTTTCTAGTACGTCCTCTAAAAGAATTTCTGTTCTCTTATTCTCTCTGCCAACCTCTTTGCCCCTTATATGATCCCTTGTCAGAGCAAGAGTCCTGAAGGGAAGGGTGCAAGATTACATTATTGTTCCAACAATAATGCAAGGGTGCAGTATATCTGGAGAAGAGAGAAGAAATCAGCTCTACATTACGAAGTAGAAACCTTGATAAGTTTTAAATAATTTGATGCCATAAACTGGTTTGATAGCCTAGCAGTTACCCTAAAAGTAAACTGATTTTGCCTTTTGCTTCTGAACATTAGTTGATGAGAACGCTCTCGATAGGCCATAATCACTACACAGACTCATGCTACTACTTACTGATCCCTCTAGTCAGCTCAAGAAATAGCAGTGAAGAAGTTGCATGGAGTGCTCCCCCACCAAGGAGGTTGCTATAATAGGAGGCTTTAGGTTGTGGACCATATAAGCTGAGGGGAATCACTGAGATGCTGAAAACCCTGTTAGACAACTACCTGCAATTTGTGTCTTTGAAAGTCTTCCGAGAGGGACTGAGGGACCCGCTGCCGAATTGACGCCGAAGAATGAATGAAGCGGTGGCGGCAATTCAGCGACAGGTCCTTCCCTCCGAGAGGGACTGCGGGACCTGCCACCGAATTGCCACTGAAGAGCCTGGAGTCGGCCCTTGCCTTGGGCGCAAAAATTCCTTGTTACGGCTCTGCCATCGTGCGTAGATACAAATGCAAAAAGACATTGATCTGCACCAGTGATGTCAATAGGAGATTTGCTATTAGAATTGGGGCCTAAATAAATTAAAACATTTTAAAAGGTATAGTTTACAAATAAATAAGTATGCAACTGTTAAGAAACTATATAGAAAGGAGGCAAGTCTTCACAAATAGGCAAGGGTTAAAATAATTAGAAACAGAAAGAAGGTAGTGGACACAATGCAAAGAACAAACAGAAAAAATTAAGGATTAAAAATTCTGACAATTGACAGAACAAACAAGCACCTAAAATATCTAAATTCAAAAGCAGTTGGAGATGATAAATATGTGTGTGTGTATACACCTACAATCTTACTTTTATTATATATAATTTAAAAATGGAACAAACAAGACATTTGCCAGTCATTATCTTGAATGCTCTGCTTGTATGTTGTGCCTTCTTTTACCCATCTTCTTCTGGGTTTTTTTTTCTTTCTGTTTTTATATTGTATGCTCTTTGGGGCCTGGATTGTGTCTTTGTATACAGTATATCTGTGCAACATCAAGCATATTGTAGACACTACTGTAATATAAATAATAAAACAAGCGATTTCCTTTTGATATGCTATGGGGTCCATGGCTAGATTTTTTTTATATATATTTTCAAAATCTGGATCTGCTAACAGCTCAGTGCTGTGTAGTATTTGTAATACACATCTACAGCCTAGTTATGCTGTGAATGCATATTAAGGATATTGCAGGTTGTGTATTATAAAAGATTTAGTCATTTATATCACATGCCAATGTACAGTGCTGTAACAACTCCTCCTTGTGCTGTACTCAGTCTTATCAATAGTGTGGATCCACTCACTTTTATTTCTAAAAAATCATGGATTACCCTGTTGTCCTATCAGTGGTTTGTTCCTTTGACTATCGGTACAAAATTACCTTCTTGCATTTCCAAATCAAAATGGAAGTTAAACACTTTTTTTCAGAGCAGCCTTCTGAAGAGTCAATATATCAGGCAAAAGGGCAGAAGGTTCGTGTGGGCTGAGCTGGTAATTGAATGCTTGAATTTGATAGTTTGAATTTAAATCTCTGTCCCCGGTCTGTTTACATGTCATAAAATTAAACAGAGAGGAAGGTTCTGAGTTATTCCTAGGCATTTATGCACAGTCATGCTTGCATCATAAGAACAGTCATTGCTAAGCAACAAACTAATGCTTTTATCTTTGCATGAGAACGTCTTACTGAGCCTGAACTTTTGTTTTCTCATGGTTAGGGGAGAAACAAAAATATAATATTCAGCATATGTTTTAAAAGGAAGTCAGCAAATAGTTTTCAAAAAGTCCAGTAACTTGGCTGTCACAGTAGAGTTTCAAAATACAATTTTTTCTTTCTGCTTTTAAGTACTGGTTTCACAATACTGTTGATATGAAATCTACATCTTACAATCCTTTTCAGTTTGTTAGTATTATATCTTGAGTAGAATTTGATCCACTACATGGAATTTTGTATTCTTCTCATCATTTCAGTACAAGCTAGCTGGGGGAGAGGGGAGGAGGAGAAGAGACATCTGTCCTCTAAAAGAGGTTATTGTTTCCTGTATATCTTTTGTTAATCAGATTATAGCTTTTCTCTTCATGTTTTTCTTCTAGGCCCTAGATGGGTTCTTCTTTGTAGTGAACCTGGAAGGTAACATTGTGTTTGTTTCTGAGAATGTGACACAATACCTAAGGTACAACCAAGAAGAGCTGATGAACACAAGTGTATATAGCATCCTGCATGTAGGGGACCACAATGAATTTGTCAGAAACCTGCTGCCAAAATCTTTAGGTATATTCATTTCCAACAAAAATTTGCAATTGCTCATTTATATTTGTCAGTGTTTTCATTGCTTCGCTTAATAGCACTCAGTTACTTAAGTTAAAGTCCATGTCAGATGTACTGTGTTTGTCAGTATGGCCATAGGCTATGTAACAAATGATTGTTTCTCAAAACCAGCCTCCTTTTCTCTCAGCTTTTGTTCAAAGCTGCTCAGAGTAACTGGCAGATGTATGACTGACATTGCTGCAAGTTCTTTAGAGTGAATCCTTACAAGCACAGATAACGTTATCTGTGTGAGTTCTCCCCCACCTCCCACATGTAAACTGGTTATTCTAAGAAATGATTCATAACTACAAGGAAGAGAGGACATTTTACAATAGAAGGACAGAAACTGCCTTGTGATTAGATGTTTTATTTCATTCTTATTTTTATTATCCCAAATGTTTATCCCATTTCTTTTTAAGAATGGTTTGTATTACTTGCAGCTATTGCTATGTTCGTTTATACTTTATTTCTACTTATTTCTTATATTTTAGCGTTTTAGTACTGCTTATTTTCATGTACCTTTGTTCACAGTAGTTTGAACAGAATTATGGCATTTCTGTTTGTTGTAACATTGTTATGTCAGTGAGGTCGTCATAACCTCTTTTTAAAGATTAATATTAAAGAATAGAAAATTATGAAGCATTTTTTGAATGGCTAAGAAATGTAAGTCACTGCATTGTTCTTCTCAGCCTTTCCTGTACCTTTTCCATTTATTAATTATTTTTTACAAATAGCTGAGCAGGACTGTGCATGGTATTCTAAATATGGCCTCTTTTGTACCTTATGCAGTGTTAGAATAATTTGCTCTGACTTTTGTTCAGTACCTATATTTATGCATCCTAGGATTTTGTTTCCTTTTTTACTTCTCTTAAGCACTCTGGAAAAGGTTTTAGTTTTATCCACCATTGGACCCAGGTCATCCTCCTATGGTGTTCTACATCGTAGCTGAGGATACTTATTTTAATTTGTCTCTAGCCTCCTTGCCTCATGTTTATGTACACTGCACGTTAATTCTTTATCTGCCAATGTTCCTACTCTGTCCAATACATTCTGAATGATATTGCCCTTCTCTTTTGTATTAACCAATGCTCTCCCAGGTTTGTATTGGCAAACACATTACTGCACACACTTTCTTCTAGGCCGTTGGAAGATAGAGTTAACATAATCTGTCCAGTACTGATGGCTGTGTCAGACAGTTGATCAGGGTGCTTCATCTCTTTTTTCGGTGCAGGTATTTAGAACTTTGTATTGCCTTTCTGTTCTCTTTTTAAGCTGCTTACCTAAGGAAAGACTAGGTGGCAGAACAAACTAGGGACTGTGATCCATTTAAGTGACAAGGATGAAATTACTTTGCACCAGCTGGATAGGACTCTAATATCGAAATTGTATTGTTTATTAAATGAGTGTTTCCCCCAGTTTACAAAGCACCATAATTAATTCTCTTTTTACATGTGCACTCTTGATGATTGGTAGGAATGACTACTTCTGAGACTAATCTTACTATATGAACTTTGCTTTGCTCAGTGAATGGGGGACCTTGGTCTGGTGAAGCCCCTAGGCGCAACAGCCATACTTTTAATTGTCGGATGCTGGTAAAACCTTTAACTGATGCTGAAGAAGGCCCTGATAACCAGGAAGCACATCAGAAATATGAAACTATGCAGTGCTTTGCAGTTTCTCAACCAAAGTCCATCAAGGAAGATGGTGAAGGTAAATGGTGTATATTTTTATTTTGCTTATTTTAATGATGTCTTGACCTTCTCCTTCCAGGCCTACCCCAAAAATCATAGATCAGTAGCGATCTGCAGTGAAATCAAGATAAAGTGGTTTCTTCATAGCAGGGAACAGAAGATATGCAAGCTTTCCCTTTTCCTTTAAACTGT
The DNA here is from genome assembly GCF_013100865.1 of Trachemys scripta elegans. Taxonomy (NCBI): domain Eukaryota; kingdom Metazoa; phylum Chordata; order Testudines; family Emydidae; genus Trachemys; species Trachemys scripta. The sequence goes on along the minus strand of NC_048299.1, from coordinate 225,698,821 downwards.
GTAACTTTCCTCTTAATTTGCATTACATAGGCTGGCATGCCCACAATTTGTTCAGACACACTAATGTAAATTGGGTGTAACGTCATGTGTTTCATGCACTGGACTTACACCAGTGTAATTATAAGAGGAATTTGGCCCATTGACAGCAAAATTTTGTTAGGCAATTTTTGAGTTATCAGAATGTGAAGACTATTGTGGTTCAGCATTTCCTTCAGTATTTACTCCATCAGTTAAATTTTCTCAGATGCATTTTGAGCACTCAGAGTGGCTAATTGTGAAATTTCCTCCTCAAGAAGCACAAGTACTTTAGACATGTTTGAAGGAATGTGGTTTAGAAATTGCAAAGTTATATAAATGTTCAAGAATTGTGTTCTCTATACGTGCAATATGTTATTTTCTGTTAAATATTTTCTAACCTGTCCAGCTACAGCTAAAAACATACACATGCAAATAAATGCAAAAGTTTATTGCATGTGCTATCAGTTATGAACCATAGGCTTTTCTCAAGAATAAGAAAATTTAAGAGCGGAATCTAACTGAATGCAATGTTATGGCTGATGTAGGGTAATATCCACAAAGGAATCCTCACAGAGATTTTCTTGCAGAAAACCCTCCCAGTCTGTGACTTTCAGGGAAGGCGAGGACAACATAGACCATATCAATGCTTTCCATCCCTTGCTTTCATGAGTACTAAACCTATTAGGTTTAATCCAAAAATGTAACAAAAGATATATTTCTTTTGTGTTCTTTAAAAAAAAAATCTTTCCCTTCATTGATTTCCCTGATTCAAAAAATACTAACGTAATATTGCTTCATTTAAGATTTGCAGTCTTGCTTGATTTGTGTGGCAAGAAGAATTCCAATGAAGGAAAGGCCAATTCCTCCCTCATCAGAGAGCTTTTCTACTCGCCAAGATCTGCAAGGTATTGTGAAAACAGAATTTTGGGAGGTTGGGGTTTTTTGGTTTGGGTTTTTTAAGAGAATCACTAACAACTATTTTATTTAACCCAGGCAAGATAACTTCACTAGACACTAGCACTATGCGAGCAGCCATGAAACCTGGCTGGGAGGATTTGGTGAGAAGATGCATTCAAAGATTCCATGCACAGCATGAGGGAGATATATCTTTTGCCAAGAGGCATCATCAGGAAGGTTAGGTTTATATTTCAGTGTTTTCTGTATTTAAATTGTGTGTTTGTTGCTTTGGGCATTGGTCACGCTCTCTTTACATTACATCCACATGGGACGATTAAGGGATGTTGAAAGCCTCCCTCTAAACCAATATCTCCAATGAACAGTAAAGAAAACTTATCTCTGGGGAGATCTTGCACCACTTTTCTGTCTCAATCTTACCATTCTTGTTACTACTCTGACAAATTAAAGGGGTGCTTTGTGATATGCTTGTAACTCATCAGCCATCTGTGCTTAAATGTTCAAATCATTGCAGCTGTCTTAGAGAGAGAAATCGGGGCAGGGGTTACCGAAAACTTTCATTACACATTATTTCACCATACTATCAGCGTACACATTACAGTGCACTGAGACAGTTCAAGGATCTAATTCTACTTCTCTACAAAAAATAGATATTCACTATCAAAATTCACTACAAGAAAACTTCACTGTGACCCGTTGAAGCTGCAGCACTGATAGCTAGTGTAAGCTGTAGCATGTTGTACTACATTGAAGGCAGACCACCAGCTGGGAGGTGTTCTAGAACACTTCCCTAGCAGTCAAGAACATAGATAAAAAGGGAGGGAGAGTGCAGGATAGTGTAGGGTAGTGGAAGGTCTCCCATGATGTTTCTTAGGGTGAGGTGATTTTATTTTTATTCAGACATCATTTACACTAGCTCTAACCATGAGCCAAATACTGATTACTTATGTTGAGTAGCTGATTGTGGAGCAAAGTATTCCCACATGTAAGGTCATCAGAATCTGGCTCCAAATTTGTTGCCTATACTTACATAACAGTCTGCATGGCCACATACACAGCAGGCATGTTGTTTCACAAACTGTGCATTTAAAAAAATATTCTAATCTACAGCACATTGGCTAGGCATACAGGAAATGTAGTCGTAGGCCCTAGGGTGGCCAGACAGCAAATGTGAAAAATCGGGGTGGGGGGGTAATAGGAGCCTATATAAGAAAAAGACCCAAAAATTGGGACTGTCCCTATAAAATCGGGACATCTGGCCACCCTATTAGGCCCAGACTCTTTAGACTTCATCAGGTCACAGCTTTGCTGAAGTTTGGGGACAGAGCAAAAGAGTGTATGCCTGGAGAACACTCAGTCCAGATACAACTTTGGGTCATTGTCAGAAAACAGGAACTATGGATATAGAATCAAAAATGAAAGTCTTTCAAGCTGATTCTCAGTGACAAATGCAAAGTGTGGCTGGTTTCGTTGAAATGTACTCTCCTTTTATTGGCCGAAGTGAGAAACAAGGCATTTCCGGAAGAGGACTACGGAAACATTCTTGTTTGCTTAAAGCATTAGTTCAAAAAATTATTTAAATAGTGATTTCACATCTATCCTGCTGGCATGAAGTGTTGGAATTTCCTGATGTGGTGTATGCCTGTGCTGCTAAGGTTGAGAGCTCTGAACTTTGTGGTGTCCAAAGGTTAAATTTAAACAATGACATACCTTGCAGTGAAATTCTGCTTTGCATTGTTTCATAGTTGTTGGTTTTTGTTTTTCTTTTACATTTTTACTCTGCCAAAGCTCTTCTGGTTGTCTAACTTGTGTTTCCTGTTTCCTCACTGCCAAAATAATACTTTCAAACCTTGCAGCACACTCTATATAAGAGCAGTGTGGGGGCAGGGAAGGAAACCAATCATACCAGAATTACAAGTGTGAAGAAACTCTTCTAGCACTGTATAAGGGAGTAATAAAGCCACACTTGGAAAACTGTGCTTGGTGATAATCATTTCTTTATGACAGGGAAAATTAAAAAGCATACAAAAAGAAAACAATTCAGGGATTGACAGATACTATTCATAATAATAAAAATACACAGAAAGTGGGTGTGTGTGTGTGAGAGAGAGAGAGAGAGACTGTCAGGATTTAGTTCCAAAATCTCATCTAGTTGCTGTTTAGCTAATATGTTTGATGGTACCTGATACAGAAACTTTTTTTTTTTTTTTTTTTTTTTTAAAGTTCTGGGGAAATAATCAATTAGGGGTAGGCATTTAAACATTCCCTATAATATTTGCTACTGAAGCGTAACAGCTTTGAGATTGTGCATGAAAATCAGAAATTGAAACTGGTTGATCTAGTTTCACTATCTAAGGGCAAAAATGTAAGCAAACAGCATAAATGCTTAGATTTTGCTTTTTTAAAAATATTTCAGTTTTAATTAGAGATGGGTCACAACTAGAGACCTGGAGCCACAAAGCTTAATTTGATGATATTCGGATCTAGATCCAAACATAAGAGCCCCGGCATATCTCTGTGTTATAGATCAAAACAAAATCATGAATCCAAACAACCCCAACATTGGGGAAGTGTGTCTTAGGGCTTGTCTATACTTACACGCTGGTTCAGCGGCAGGCAATTGAACTTCTGGGTTCGATTTATCGCGTCTTGTCTGGACGTGATAAATCGAACCCAGAAGTGCTCGCCGTTGACTCCGGTAATCCTGCTCGGCAAGAGGAGTATGCGGAGTCGACGGGGGAGCCTGCCTGCCGCGTCTGGACCACGGTAAGTTCGAACTAAGGTACGTTGACTTCAGCTACGTTATTCACGCAGCTGAAGTTGCGTACCTTAGTTAGAATTGGGAGGTTAGTGTAGACCAGGCCTAAGACTCATCTCTAATTTTAATAATAATTTTAATAACTTGTATAAGAACTTTCATCGTATGTTTTGGGGGTTTTTTAATATTTGCTTTTTTATGCAGATAAGTGTCCCTTTTAGAGATGCTTCTGCATTTTTTAAAGAGAACAGAGAGGATAGCTGTTACAGGCGATTTAAGCAAGGAACAAAAAAGAGGTGGACATATGATAAAGGGCTGGATAGCAACGACATTTACATAAGATGTCTTCATGAGGAGTAGGTGATATGCATGGGGAAAAAATTCTAAGAGGAGCTGTCATAACTATAAAGGGAAGGGTAACAGCTGTCCTGTGTACAGTACTATAAAATCCCTCCTGGCCAGAGACTCCAAAATCCTTTGCCCTGTAAAGGGTTAAGAAGCTCAGGTAACCTGGCTGGCATCTGACCTAAAGGACCAATAAGGGGACAAGATACTTTCAAATCTTTGGGGGGTTGGGGAGGGGAAGGCTTTTGTTTGTGCTTTTTGTTTTGGGTTGTTCGTTCGCTCTTGGGACTGAGAGGGACCAGACATCAATCCAGGTTCTCCCCATCTTTCTAAACAAATCTCTCATATTTCAAACTTGTAAGTAAAAAGCTAGGCAAGGCGTCTTAGTTTTACTTTGTTTTTCTCAACTTGTAAATGTACCTTTTACTAGAGTGTTTATCTTTGTTTGCTGTACTTTGAACTTAACACTAGAGGGGAGTCCTCTGAGCTCTTTAAGTTTGATTACCCTGTAAAGTTATTTTCCATACTGATTTTACAGAGATGATTTTTACCTTTTTCTTTAATTAAAAGCCTTCTTTTTAAGAACCTGATTGATTTTTCCTTGTTTTAAGATCCAAGGGGTTTGGATCTGTATTCACCAGGGAATTGGTGAAAGGTTTCTCAAGGCTTCCCAGGGAGGGAATCCATTGGGATGGTGGCAGCAGACCAGACCTAAGCTGGTAGTTAAGCTTAGGAGTTTTCATGCAGGCCCCTACATTTGTACCCTAAAGTTCAAAGTGGGGATACAGCCTTGACATGGTGGCAGAGGTGGGATCATTTTAAACCCAAAAGCCAGTGAGATTTTTTTTCCTTCTAGCTGCTTGGAAAACAGAGCTGAAGGTAGATGCATATCTTATCTCTCCTTGCCTGAAGGCAGAGGTGTTAAGTTTTTTTAACAAGGTCCTTTGTTAAGAGAAGTGTTCAAGTAATGAGCAAACAAACGACTGGTAAAAGGAATTTACAAGCTGAATTGTTTTTTTTTTCTTTTTACATCCTTGGGAGTAGCTAGTTAGAAAGTCTCTGTTAACTCAGCAGCAGCCAGAGCTGAGAGCTTCCCAGTTTCAGTCAACTGCAGAGGGGGTGACCCAGCACAAGAAAACAGGAAAATGACTACCAAAGAAGTAGCTAAAAAAATAGAACTGGCCAAACTAGAAGCAGAAGAAAATGAAAGAAAACATCAGAGACTGCTTCAATTAACAAAACTCGAGACAGAGCAGAGAGAAAGAGAAGAGAAAGCCAAAAAGAAGGCCCATGAAAGAGAGATGGAGCTGGAAAAAGCCAAAGAGGAGGCTCACAAGAGAAATATGAGAGACTTGTTTAGAAAGATGGGGAGAACCTGGATTGATGTCTGGTCCCTCTCAGTCCCAAGAGCGAACGAACAACCCAAAACAAAAAGCACAAACAAAAGCCTTCCCCTCCCCAACCCCCCAAAGATTTGAAAGTATCTTGTCCCCTTATTGGTCCTTTAGGTCAGATGCCAGCCAGGTTACCTGAGCTTCTTAACCCTTTACAGGGCAAAGGATTTTGGAGTCTCTGGCCAGGATGGATTTTATAGTACTGAACACAGGACAGCTGTTACCCTTCCCTTTATAGTTATGACAGGAGCAAAAGAAATTAGACAAATATTTAAAGAAAAGATATTGCATATCTGCTAACTCAAAGGAGGAATTGGCTTCTGGGCCTCTCCTCCACTGAAATGCAGTGTGTTCCCAAGTTCTAGTTTTGCTGCTTTTGTGGATTCTCTCTCTCTCAGGTATATTGCAGATTTGTTATTTCATCTGCCCTCTTGATGTGATTGCTCTACAGCACGTGCTCGTTCCTTTACTGTATATACTTTACATCAGGGGTAGGCAACCTATGGCACGCGTGCCAAAGGCGGCACGCGAGCTGATTTTCAGTGGCACTCACACTGCCTGGGTCTTGGCCACTGGTCCGGGGGGCTCTGCATTTTAATTTAATTTTAAATTAAGCTTCTTAAACATCTTAAAAACCTTATTTACTTTACATACAACAATAGTTTAGTTATATATTATAAACTTATAGAAAGAGATTTAAAAAACGTTAACATGTATGACTGGCACGCGAAACCATAAATTAGAATGAATAAATGAAGACTCGGCACACTGCTTCTGAAAGGTTGCCGACCCCTGCTTTACATCATGCACCTCAATGTTTAAAATCCTCAAAACATCGTTTTTTCGTTAATAGCCCTTACTTCTTGTGTAAAGTGAATCACACAACTCCTGTTGCGCCATAAGGATGCACCAAACAGCCATTACTGATGGATTTAGGTTTTATGTGTATAATCTACTTGTATTATGGTTCCTCATTAATTGTGTTGTTTGCTTATTTACAGTGCTGAGGCAGGGACTAGCATTCAGTTCTGTCTATCGATTTTCCTTGTCTGATGGCACTATAGTTGCTGCCCAAACGAAGAGCAAGCTCATCCGTTCTCAGACTACTAGTGAACCTCAGCTTGTAATATCCTTGCATATGCTTCACAGGTAATATTTGTTACTTTTAATAAGCCTTTTCCCTTACTTCCCCACTCTGTGCACAGACATAGTGAGAGTACAGAGTTGTATTGTATAGATTGTTTAGACTGATCAACATTTCAGCTGGTCTACCACTGCTACCATTAAAGCAAAATAAAAGTTGTTGAGATCAGCTCTTAAAGCAGTAAGAGACTGTGTAGGCTGTGCTCAATGGCTAGGCAAATAGCATGCTGGATTTTCTCCTCTAGGACTCTTGTTAAATATCACAAAATCTATCTTGAGCTCATGCTTTTAATTTTAGTATTTTAGTTCCCTGTGCATTTTGCGTGATGGAAACCAGAAACTTGGCTTGCCTTGCTTTGCCATGACACAACTACCTGTTAAAAACGTCAGAGGTAAATTCCTGTAGTTCAGGGTGTGTCATGGGCCTGGGCATAGCTGTGTGTGAAAGACTGCAGTGTGACTACTAGAGCATGCTTTGGGCGCACAAAATATGTCACTTTGCAAGACTGACAGTCACATCACCTGATCATGTTGGTGCTTGGAGTAATGATTTCACAACCACACACTCTGATGCAAAATACATTAATATATGGCATCCTAATTCCAAAGCATTGCCTCCAAAACCTGAGAGACAAGTCAACAGTATTGAATTCAAGAGTAAATAATCACTGAGCCTATCACTTCAAAAATAAATTATGAATTAGGTCATTAAAGTTACTTGTATATTGTGTCATATTCAATGTACAACTGTTAGTCAGTCAGGGTTTTTCATCACTATGCTGTTTCACTGCATATCTATGTTACTACTTGTTTAGGGAGAAGAATACAGCTATAAATCTAATTCAAACTGAAACAATTTTATGGCAGTTATGGATTTGGGAATTGCACTCACCTCACTGAAAACTGCTATTTAACAACTTGAAACGTGTTTTGTTTGGATTAATATTTCATGAGTGTCTGCCAAAGTTGTAAATTAAGGAAGAATTGTCAGGTCAAAAATTATACATTTTGGTATAGCAAGATAGGCTTTAAATATCCTTTCAGTTTTTACTATTTATGTTGTTTACTTCCACTTAGCTAATAAAAATAGCTACGGGTTGGTTTGTAGTCAGCTTCTCTTCCTGGTTCTCATGCGCTAGCACTGCAAGGTTTGAATGTTTGGCTGAAGTTCTTACACTGGGCAAATACTGCAAAGGAATGTTTAAATCCAAACAAAAATGCTTATATGTTAAACTAAAAAGTTAATGAACACACTTCCATTAATATTTGTTCTTGAAAACCCAGGTGGTTTGGGTTTTTTTGTTGGTGTATTTCCCCCCCCCCCCAGAATCTAAATTTTTTTGATCTAAACTACCTGACAGTGTCCCTTTTAAAGCTCTGAGAGCTTGAAAAAATGTCTGATTTAACAAGCTTAATTTTTACAACAGAAGAATAAAAAACCTTGCATTCTCACAGAATATAATTAGTCTACATTTTACTTAGCTGTTCTTTAAAGAACTTTTTCCAAGTTTCCTTTCTCTCTGTCTGCTGCTTTTTTCTACCCTCTTCTGTGATATGAGCTCCACCTTGCATATGAAAAATCTGTCCAGAACCAGAATGGTGGCACACTCGTCTCATTCTGAATTTTTTTCCAGTAGTTTTCTTGGCTCCCATACTTGGAGCAGCTTAGACATTTCTGGCAGCTCACTGATGTGACTTTTTAAACTTGCTTTTCACTGGGAGCCTAGCTGGCAAACACCACAGAAGCTCCAAGCCTATGGCAGGGTTTGTTCACAGAAGTTCAAAATTCTGGTGACCAGCTGGCCACAGCTGTCCTATAAATATGTATTTAAATAAATACAAATATAACTATGTATTTCTAGGACATTTTTTTAAGGAGGTGAAATTAAGAAGTTGAAACCTCCCTCAGTTATGGAAGGGAACTCATTCTGTATTGAGGGAAGAGATATATTGGGTATATAGAGAGATTGTAATTGTAACCTATCTACTTTTATCTACTGTTTGTAATTTAACTGAAGTGTAATTTTTTTTTCTTTTAAACCATAGATGTATTAATAAGCTACTGAAAAACATACTGTAGTTGTTCATTGAAAACTGTCCATGTGTAGCAATGCTGGTAATTGTAGATTTTTAATTGCAGGTCTGCTCTCATATTTTTAAGAGATTTTAAAATGTAATTGCAACTTGTAAGATCTCTTTCGTTTTAGCTAATAGACTGTTGTTTTTTCCCTTCACGGTACAGAGAGCAAAATGTCTGTGGAATGAATCAGGATTTGACTGGACAAACAATGGGGAAGACATTGAACCCAATTAGCTCCAGCAGCCCTGCCCATCAGGCCATGTGCAGTGGGAACCCAGGTCAGGATATGACCATCAGTAGCAATATAAATTTTGCCATAAATGGCCCAAAGGAACAAATGGGCATGCCAGCAGGCAGGTTTAGTGGTTCAGGGGGAATGAACCATGTGTCAAGCATACAAGCATCCACTCCTCAGGGTAGTAACTATGCACTAAAAATGAATAGTCCCTCACAAAGCAGCCCTGGCATGAACCCAGGGCAGCCAAACTCTATGCTTTCCCCAAGGCATCGTGTGAGTCCTGGAGTGGCAGGAAGTCCTAGAATTCCACCCAGTCAGTTTTCCCCTGCAGGAAGCTTGCATTCACCTGTGGGAGTTTGCAGCAGCACAGGAAATAGCCATAGTTACACCAACAGTTCCCTAAATGCACTTCAAGCCCTCAGTGAGGGTCATGGAGTTTCTCTAGGGTCATCGTTGGCTTCACCTGACCTAAAAATGGGTAATTTACAAAATTCCCCCGTTAATATGAATCCTCCCCAACTGAGCAAAATGGGAAGCCTGGACTCTAAAGACTGTTTTGGACTTTATGGGGAGCAATCAGAAGGTACAACTGGACAAACAGAGAGCAGCTGCCATTCAGGAGAACAGAAAGACAGTAATGATAACAATGTGCCCCAGGTTATCAGTGGTGAGAGGCCTGATGGACAGAACAGACTGCATGATGGCAAAAGCCAGACAAAGCTCTTACAGCTGCTGACCACCAAATCTGATCAGATGGAGCCTTCACCCTTGTCAAATTCTATGGGAGATGCTAACAAGGACTCCACCGGAGGCTTATCTGGTTCTGGTTCAGCACATGGAACCTCGCTCAAGGAGAAGCATAAAATTTTGCACAGACTCTTGCAGGACAGCAGTTCTCCTGTAGACTTGGCCAAACTTACAGCAGAGGCCACAGGCAAAGAACTGAACCAGGAGTCCAATAGCACAGCTCCTGGTTCAGAGGTCACTGTTAAACAGGAACCAGTGAGTCCCAAGAAGAAAGAAAATGCACTACTTCGTTACTTGCTAGATAAAGATGATACTAAAGATATTGGTTTACCGGACATAACCCCAAAACTGGAGCGGTTGGACAGTAAAACAGACCCTTCCAGTAGCACAAAGTTAATAGCTATGAAGACAGAAAAGGAGGAGATAAACTTTGAGCCTAATGAACAGGTAAGAAGTCTCTTGGATAAATTTGATAATTCATTCTTACAAGGGTGATGTTTCTGTGTAAATCAGATGTTCTAATCTAGCATTTCTTCCCTTTTCCACCGTTTCCATAGCTCCATTGAGAGTGTCGGTAGCTTAGTAGGTAAAGCATTTTTTCCCTGAGTTCCAGTCTTGGCTCCAAATGGTGGTATTTACCCAAATGAGTTAATAGGTTGTGATCATCACTCTTCTAGGGAGAACAGACCAGTGGTGTGAATGCGGCTGAATAGCAAGCAGACTGAATTACAGCAGTGACCATTCAAAAGTCAACATGTGCAAACATTTACCACATACTGATAGCTAAGGTGCTCTGATACCTAAAGTGCTCTGCAGGAATAATGACACTGCACTAAAAAGGTATCTCATCTATACAAAGGCCTGGTCCCCACTAAGCCCCCACTTCGGACTAAGGTACGCAAATTCAGCTACGTTAATAACGTAGCTGAATTCGAAGTACCTTAGTCCGAACTTACCGTGGGTCCAGACGCGGCAGGGAGGCTCCCCCGTCGATGCCGCGTACTCCTCTCGCCGAGCTGGAGTACCGGCGTCGACGGCGAGCACTTCCGGGATCGATTTATCGCGTCTAAACCAGACGCGATAAATCAATCCCAGAACATCGATTGCCTGCCGCCGGACCCTCCGGTAAGTGTAGATGTACCCTTAGAATAGGGGGAAGCTGTGATACCTTGAATTAATTCTTAGCACATGCTTATTTATACTTCTCACATCTAGAATGAATGCTTTCCCAAAGATATGTTTGCAGGGCTGATTCAGACATTGCCTTGTTGTTGCTTGTACTGAATGTGACCTGTAGATGAGACACAAAACAGAAGGACTTTCCTTGTTCAACCCCATTAGTTTTTAACTCAAAAAGCTCTAAAATTCAACCATCAGTTCCTTTCTTAGTTTCTCAGGGCAGTGATCATTTCTTCCTGTGTATGCACAGCACTAGCACTGATCCTGATCATGGTTTCTGAGTGCTACTCAATCCAAATAAAAATGCCCAGGAGTAAAGTAGATGGGTCTGTACAGGAGTAAAATAGATGGGTCTGTTCAAAACAGAAGAATACACTTTATTGGCTTCTGTGCGTGGTTCACTTCCCAGAAATATCCTGTACAGTGGCAGGAGTGGCAGTCAGAATCATTCTGTTTTCACTGCTCCGTGGACATAATGACACTGCACAAAAGGTAAACCCCTTTAATATGTTTTATTTATTTATTTATTTATTTATTTTAAAAATGGGTTATCGCAATAACAGCTCTGGCACAGCGCAATTCCTGGGGAATTAATGACTAGCTTGGGTTAATGATCCATAGCTTCAGCCTGTGCCATCAACTCTCCCAGCTGGTCATTAATCCCTCGGCAATGCTTTGTGCCTCAATCCTTACTCTGTAAATCATGATCAGTTAAGAAATTATGTAGACCTGCATGACTCTCTCAAACTCGTGTTTTTTTTCCTTTTATATTGTGCATATTTAATTTGATTCTTAGGTGTGGATTTGTTTGCTTGTTTGCTTGCTTGTTTTTGTGGGGAATTCTAGTCTACCATTTCCCCCCACCTGATTTTGGGGGATAGACCGCATGTCCTAAGCCTAAACCACTGCACACCATCTGCTGTGTCAGCAGATTCTAACCAATAGGCAGTTCTAGAGAAAAGGTAATAATCGTGGAACACAGCAGCCAAAAATGCTATTACAGCAGGGCACTATCCCACTGTTCAGAGCACATACAACTAAGCATTTTCTAAGCCGCCTTTATTTCTTTTGCTTGGATAAGTCTTGACAGCTGCTACCATCCCTGAGGAGTGACTATAATTTTTCAATCCTTCGTACCCTTCAGGAGGGAAACTGAGCCAAATTATACTAATTTCCTTAGTGATTAATCCTCGGGCCTGGATGTTAATGCAGTTCTCTATACAGCTAATATTCTGTAATGCCTTAAATATAGCTAGAATGGGAGCAATAGGATTCTAAATGAGAACTTAATACTTCATTAGGTTAGAAAAATCATGGATGTACAGAATGTTAAAACCAAATTGACAACAATAAACCACTTCAAATGTACCGAACCAAATTCTCTTCTTAGTTATCCCAGTGGAAATCTGGAGTTATTCACTGAGGTCAATGGAATTATGTCAGATTTACACTGGGATGCAAGGAAGAACTTCCAAGTTTCAACTAGCACAAGAATATACCATCTGGTAGTCGCTAGAAGAATTATTTGAGTGTTTATGCCTGGTGCTCTTAAAAGAGGTAATAGGGTACTGTCATGGTTCCCGGTTGCTATCCTTTCCACTAATTAAAATTTCAGTTTCATATATTCAATGGTGAATGTATATATTTTGTGGAGAGGAAATTGCTTAGAGACTTGTGCTAGGTATCCATCCACTAAATTTAAATGTGTAAATATACTAACTTTCAGTGAAGAAGTTTAAGTTTCAGTATTGCCAATCCCAAGTGTTCAAAAATACGTCAGGGTCCAAAAACTCTTGAGACTTTTAAAAATAATAAATTTTGGATTTTTTTTCCTTTTGGTTTTTCAGCCTACAATATTCATGTTTTCAAGCTCTTCTCCACAGCCATAGGAGCTAGAAACTTCTTTTTTTTTTTTTTTTTTTTTAAATAATAGTGAAAGCGGAGATTCTCAGTCACATGACTACCAGAGCTGAGGCTGTAAGAAAAACACCAAATGTTGCAAGACTCATGAAAAAATCATGAGCTGGCAATACTGAAGTTTAGTTGAGTGGCAAGTAAGGAGATGTCAAAAATACCCTAAATGGCAGCAGTTGTTTTGTAAGAACGCTGAATCCCTGAAGATTTTTTTTTTTTAAAGATAATTTCAAAACCTTATTTAAGACTCTGTGAAACCCTGACCAGAATAACCAAGTGAAATCCAGCATTAAGTAGGAAAGGAAGTGGTGATGAGTATAGAACAATGTAAGCATTTATCTAACTGCAAGCCAGTACCCTATATAAATAACCACTTTATCCCAATTATAAAATCACTGAAAATATTTTAGCATCAAAAACTTTTCAGCTTTGGAAAACAGTTTCTCACAGGAAGTGCTCATTACCTAAATTTAGATCAAAGCTGGAACTATTTAATACAAGACTAGGACACAGACTCTTGTTCTAAATTCTTCCATCCTCCTGTGTCGTTTCCCTCCCCCTCTTCTTCCTCCTTTATATGTATTTATATGTATATGTATATATATTCCTCCTTTGTGCTTTTGTTACCTACTGTGCAGGTTTATTTAAGATTTTCCCCCCAAAGGGATGTTGTATTTTTAACTAATTATTCATTTCATTGTGCCATGTCACAGGAAGTTTTTAAGCAACCCCATAAGAGAGTGGTTTCTGGGTAAGGGGGAGTCTTTGTGTTCTGATGCAAAAAGAGCCATTACGTTTTCTCCTTTTATTTTTAGTGTAACACTTTCTGAACAGGAAATGCTTTGAAGTGCACCACCATACTAAAAATAGCATTCTTCTAGGTAGTGTGTTTAAACGTATACGTCTACTGAGCCCAGCAACTGACAGGAAACCTTTCTCAAATAGTGGAAAATATTTCCAGTGTCTATATACCATTTTTCCCTCTCAATGTGATGATGATTATCTTACCCATACACTATTAAATGGCCTGCAATTCCAATTTAAGCAATTATGGGAGGTAAGTGAGAAAAGAAGACTTGTTTTCTAAAACAAAAGGTTTTCATAAGGCATCATTTATTGTTACTGAGTAGCATTAGGTGTTTAGACAGTTCTCTTGTTTCTGTTACTAGATATTTAAGACACAGACAGGTCCAAATCTGGAGGAATGTAGACAGAAAATATCCTGGCAATGCTAGGAGCTGTAGATTATATCCATATAGGTGACCTAAGGTTTAAACTATACAAATGTCAAAATATGAACACTTTTCCATGAAAATGAAAACAGAATTTAATTAGAAATGTTGTACTTTGGGTATATGAGCAATATTTCCATAATCCGTGATTAAAAAAAAGAAACAGTTTGATTAGCTATATTATTGGAACTGAAATAATGTATTAAAGAGATTTTGCTTATATCATAAATATGACTACATTTTTCAGCATCTTTCTTGGTGTTTGTTTCATATTTACCTTATCAAGTCCCTCAAATAATCTGAGGACAATGTTTAAAATGCTACAAAGGAGTTAAGATAGTTGCTAATTACATCTATATGTGTGTGACTAAAACTGCTCATTACAAATTTTTGATGAGCCCCTGAAAAACAAGGTGATTATATAATGCCTATTTGCTATTGTAACTAAATATGCAAATATGCACAGATCTTCAAATATTGTTTTAAGACTGTGTCCTTCAGTAACAATTGATTTTTTCAAGATGCACAAAGGTGCTTTGCATTTATAAAATACCTTTCATGATATATGCTCAAAGTGCTTTGAAAAGAAGAAAATGAGGCACGCAGGGAGTGAAGTGGCTTATCCAACATCACACAGTAAACCACTGGCATACATATAGGAAATAGAACCCTGGTCACCTATTGTAGTCCCCTATTTTAACCAGTGGACCACATTGTCTCTCCCTACTGCACATACTAATCAGCCAAAATAACTTGTCTCTCTTTTTATATAGATATTGTACTTATGTAGTCTCCATCACTAGTATCAGGAAACCTCACAAACATTGACAAATTGATCATCACAAGGCACAGAAAGAGATCACACAGGAAGTCTGTGGCAGGGCCAGGAACTGAGCCCAAAGCTTACAGTCCCAGTCCTCTTCCTTAACCAAAACCATCCTTTCTCCTCTTGGCTGCAACTATTGAAGAACATTTTGCTTCAGTTTCAAACTTTTAAATCTTTAAAGGGGAGCCTCTCCTCTCTGAAACCTATTACTTACAGCTTTGCAAACCTATTTCCAGCCTTACTTAAGGTCATTCTTCTGGTAGGATGTGAATTATAGGAGATGAGGTTAAAAAGATTAACATGCCACCACTAGAAAGACAGAAGACAGCAAACCTGACATAGGATTTAACGGTTAGGGACAAGTGGTGCCAGTGCAATACTGTTGTAATCCTGTCACAATGTGGAGATCCAGGCACAGCATCAATCTGGAATAATGCGTTACTATTTTTCCTGTGACCTGAGAAAACCCTCAATGAAACATAAATATCTTCAATGGCAGCATACATGCTTCCCTTCCTGGTTGGTCCTGCAGTTGTCATCATTATAGGCCTATGACCTAGTCTGTTCCTATGGAAAGGATTGTGTTGCCACAAATTTTACATTGTTACTTCATGGCAAGCCCAGAGGATCAAAAGATGGAGGAGATAGAATGTGAGGGACCCAGATATTTGATTTATCTAGCAGTGACTTTTGTGAGTAGGAAATGAGGTAAAAGATAAAAGAAAAAGATACAGTAAATACTGTACATGTAAAGCTTTTAGTCTTAACCCTTAGAATGCTGACAAGCCCAGAGGTGTTTTACATCTTCTGGAGCTTGTCTACATGGGACATTCAGGAAATTTAAGACAAATTAACTCATGCACATTAACTTCATAGCATTAAAGTGCATTAAACCTCTGTGTGGATGCTGTCATTCAGAAGTAAAGTGGCCATAGTTTTCTGTAGTTTGAGGAGATTTAAGATCATCTGAATGAGAGTATCAGAAGAGGTATTTCCAGTAGAGACAGGAAAATATCATTATACAGTACAAGGCAATATCATTATACAAGGCACTGGTGAGACTTAATCTGGAATACCATGTGCAATTCTGGTCTCCCATATTTAAGAAAGATGAATTCAAACTGGAACAGGTGCAGAGAAGGGCTACTAGAATGATCTGAGAAATGGAAAACCTACCTTCTGAGAGGAGACTCAAAGAGCTTGGCTTGTTTAGCCTAACCAAAGGAAGCCTGAGGGGAGATGATTGCTGTCTATAAATACATCAGAGGGATAAGAACTAGGGAGGGAGAGGAGTTAAGAGCCAGTGTGGACACTAGAATAAATGGGTATAAACTCGCCATCAACAAGTGTAGGCTTGAAATTAGGTGAAGATTTCTAACTATCAGAGAAGTGAAGTTCTGCAACAGCTTTCCAAGGGGAGAAGTGAGGGCAAAAAACTTAACTGGCTTCAAGACTGAGCTTGATAAATTTATGGAGGGGATGATATGATGAAACTGCATGCAATGGTATGCTAGCAGCAAATATTTCTAGTGGCCGGTGATGTAACATTAGATGGGGAGGGCTCTGAGTTACTGTAGAGAATTCTTTCCCAGGTTTCTGGCTGGGGTGTCTTGTCCACATGCTCAGGGTCTAACTGATCAACATATTTGAGGTCAGTAAGGAATTTTCCCATGGGTCAGATTGGCAGAGACCCTGGGTTGTTTTTTGACCTTCCTCTGCAGCATGGAGCACGGGTAACTTGCAGGTGTAAATGGTGGATTCTCTGTAATTTGAAGTCTTTAAATCATGATTTGAGGACTTCAGTAGCTCAGGCAGAGGTTAGAGGTTTATTACAGGAGTGGGTGGGTGGGGTTCTGTGACCTGCAGTGTGCAGGAGGTCAGACAGATAATCATGATGGTCCATTCTGGCCTTAAAGTCTATGAGTCTGAAGTTAAAATGTGTTCTAACTTATGCCTATAACGTCACAGCTTTAGTTAATTCATCTTAACTTTCCTGAGTGTCCCCATATAGACAAGCCCCAGGGACTCACTAGGTTCCTGGCTTGCAGGGAAGGATGCTAGGGAATGCTGTGTAAGAAAGGAAGGGACTTGAGTTAGGACTCCTGGGCAGGATCAATCCCACCCCCAACCCAGTTTATCTTCTTACTCTGCTCTGCCTACCCCGCTGCTAGACCCTTGCTTCCCTGTGACTGGGGTGGAGATTTCCTGGTAGAGATCAGAAGCAGCTCTGTTCTAAAGTATAAGGCAGGGAAAGAAGTCTGGCTGTTGAGGATCAGGCAGACTCCTGCATGGGCTGGAGGCAGGATCGAAGCATTGTATTCCAGAGTTTAGAGAGTGTAGAAATGCAGAAGGGAAGTGGTGCAGCTGGTAGAAGAAAGGGTGAGAGAGAGAACAGAGAGAGCCAAGTTTTCTTAGCTCCACAGCCTTCATTTTATGAGTGTATGCATCCTTGGGTGTAAGTGAACACCCCTAAATCATCCCCCACAAAGATTCTCCCTCCTTCCCAACCTCACTCCCCAGTCATTTGTCTTTTCTGTGTCTTTTAACTTATAACCTGTTTGGGATAGAGACTTTTTACTTTTGTATGTTGTTCAGCAATGAGCATGTTGTCTATGCTAAACAAATAATTAACAAATACACCTCCACCCCAATATAACGCTGTCCTCGGGAGCCAAAAAATCTTACTGCATTATATCAAATTTGCTTTGATCCGACGGAGTGCGCAGCCCCGCCCCCACGGAGCACTGCTTTACCGCATTATATATGAATTCGTGTTATATCGGGTTGCGTTATATCAGGGTAGAGGTGTAGTCACCTTTATGGTTTTAAGGAACAATATATTTTAAAGTTCCTCCCAGCATGAAAATCCCAATTTTTTAAAAAGGCCCCTATTGGCGGCTTTCACATGATGGTGGGGGAAATATGATATTGGCCTCATGAATGATGAGAAGAAATGGCCTTGTTGCCCACGGCAGACAAGAGGGGAACCACAAAAACGTTGACTATGAAATATTTAGGGTCTGATCCAAATTCCATTAAGATAAATGGAAGGACTTAGCAGGGGTTAAAGTTGATACAATAGTGCTTATAGACCAATATATTTTGAAACTGTTTAAATGCTTAAGATGAAATAGCATCTATTTTTACAAAAGAAACATTGGTATTAGTGGAGTAGATGAAAACAAAGTTAATTTCAGCTTTGGAACACTGTTCATCCATACAGTACTGTCTGGAAAGGTGCTTTGTAAAATACTTGTGACCATTTTTAAGTATGACTGGGTTAGTACTTTGTGGGGTTTAGTGTCATTGCTTTGTTGTAAAGATAGGTTTTCTGTACACAGTTTGACTCTCTTGTGATCATCAGAGCTGTATCAGGAACAGCCAGGGCCGGCTCCAGGCACCAGCTTCTCAAGCAGGTGCTTGGGGCGGCCGCTCCGGAGAGGGGCGGCAGGTCCAGGTATTCGGCGGCAATTCGGCGGACGGTCCCTCACTCCGCCTGGGAGTGAAGGACCTCCTGCCGAATTGCCGCCGCAGATCACGATTGCGGCTTTTTTTTTTTTTTTTTTGGTTTTGGTTTTGGCTGCTTGGGGCGGCCAAAACCCTGGAGCCGGCCCTGGGAACAGCACTTTTGAAATTGTTGTTACATAGGGAGTTTAAGGTGTGCCTTGTACCCTACCTAAAGTTCAAACTAGGCCACTAAGGAAGTAAATTGAGTACAGAATTAAAATCAGTGGAGAAATCCTATGAAAGGCAGCCAATTAGAGATTTTTTGCACCAATTTCTTCACATGTGGTGCCATTTGAGGGTGGATATCAAAGGGTTTTTGTACACATGTGAGGGGAGAATTTGGCTCTAACAGTAGTGTCTTGTTTTTATCTTTGAAACTGGCCTGGTAATTCTGAAACCTGTTCTCAGTTAAAAGTGAAAATAAAGCAGCAACACTGATTACACTACAACAAAAAGGGGTAGTTAGCTAGTTGCGTTGTTATAAGACATCTGTTATCATTGGCCTTTCCTTACCAGGTTTTTCGTTGCCTCTTCCTCAGGGGAAATGAAAATATCTTCTAGGGAAGAGTGACATTTTGTGACTAAATTGGATCCAATGTTTTCATCCCAAGCTTTTGTTATGCCTGTTGTATAACCCAGAATTATAGTAGCCAGAGTATTAAAAGAACAAAAATACAACTTGCACATGCAAAACTTTCCCCCCAGTTTACAAGAATTTTATTTAATGAAGGCCATATGTCTTAATTCCCCTGTATACTGTATCATCCTTCTGATATTTATGATGCCCATCATTGCTCCCTTCATGACTCTTTCAACCTTCTCCCCCCTGTCCCTAAATTCATATAAAATGCAGGTTCTAAAATCAACTTCCTTGCCTGCCCCATATTTGTATCTCTTCATCAATTTCCTCCATAACAAGTTCAAGGCTCTTCAGAGCTCTGCCTTCCTTACTAATACTCCATCTCTTATCACATTGCTCCCCACCCACTCAGCCAGTCCAACAGTGCCAGCCTTGACCACGCTCCTGTCTATATTTCCCAAATTTGACCACCCCCCCTTCTTTCACACCACTCCTTTTGTGTGGATCATGCTCTCTGAACTGATCTATAAGGCTATGGGTGGAAATTGGAGGAGGAGACGGTAGTACTTTGTGATTCACCTACAAGAAATCTAGGAATAAGTGTATAGGCTCACAATTTAGAGGAATAGTAAGGGAGGAAATATTACATTAAGAATTGTATATAAAAGGTGTGTGTGTGTGTGTCTGTCTGTCTGTCTGTCTGTTTTTGTATTCCCTTCAAATGACTGCAGTGACTGAATCTGTATTCTGTGTTTGTACAATGCCTAAGAAAGGTCCTGATCCTGGGAGAAGCCTCGTATATATGTTGTGATACAAAATATATCCAAAGATTTTAAAGTCTCCTGTGGTGAAAATGCTAGAATAGGAGGTCATAATTTTTAACAATTTTCAAAGTTTGTGTGTGAAGAATTTTAACTACATATGTTTAAGGATGGAAGAGAAGGAGTTAAGCAATGCTAAAATCGATGAAATGGACACCTCCAAGAAAAACGCACTGTTCAACTTTTATGTTTATCTGTTGGATTTTAATTTTCTGGAGGTTTTTTGAGTAAACTGAATTTAGTTGTAGACGTTTAATCTAATTAGAGGTCTGTTCTCTTCTTGCTCGCAGATAGGTAATTCCCACTGATGTTTTTGGGAGTTGTGTGCATAACTAGAGCAAGATAGACTCCTAAATCTAGTAACTAATTAGCAGCTGTTTAATATACAGCACTTCATTTCATTGCCAATTTCTTTTGAATTTAATTTCTACATAGCTGTAATGTTTAGCTTATGCACAGTATTCCGTTTTTAAGCTTAGCAAGGAAAATATGAATGTTGAGGGTTTGTTAGTCAAATATAAAGTAATTTTTCTATAGTGTGTCTTAGTCATAAAAAGAGTAGCAATATGATTGTGAGGACTTTATTATTTGTTATATCTACACAAATCAGCATCCTTGCCACCGCTGTGAACTCTCTCTCTCTCTCTCTCTCTCTCTGCCAAATTATCATTGCCTTGGTGCTGGGGGAACAGTACACAGTTCACCTGTGCATGAGGCCCTCTGACCCTCAGCTGAGAGAGAAGTTCCAGTACTCTTGGCAGGGCCGTCCTTGGGGGGTGCAGGGCCTGGGGTGGAAGTGATGAATCAATCAATTCTGGGACCGAATGCGCCGGCCAATCACACTGGCTCTCAGGGCCCCCCAAAACGTGGGGCCCTGAGCAGTCCCCAATTCGCCGTACCCAAGGGGACAGCTCTGACTCTTGGCACAGTTAAGTAACCTAAACGGATGGTTGGCTGACTGGCTATGTGTGGCAAACACTGGAGGGAGTGCACCCTACCCCTTTTCTACAGGTATTGTGAGTCCTCCCCCAACCCCCATCGCTTTACCAGGCTCCTTGGAGACAATACCTAATGCCTCTCAGGCACTACAGGTATTCACTCTCCTCTCAGTGCTCCACTGGCTCTAAGAGCTACGATTGGACCCTATCTACTGTTTATACGGAGAACAAACTGCTATCTTTTCATTGCAGCCGGGCAGTGAGTTGGATAACTTGGAGGAGATTCTGGATGATCTACAGAATAGTCAGTTACCACAGCTTTTCCCAGATACCCGGTCTGGTGCTTCAGCTGGATCAGTCGACAAGCAAGCCATCATCAATGACCTCATGCAGCTCACAGGTGAAAACAGCCCTGGCACATCTGTTGGAACCCAGAAACCAGCAATGAGGATTTCACAGAGCAGTGAGTTTGTGTTATAACTGGTAATGCAAGTGTATGAAATTGTCAGATGAAAATGTAGGTTTTGCAATGATGCCCCAAGGGCTGGCAGGCCGTGAAGTAGGCAGTTGAGCTATTTCAGATCTGCATTGACACAACAGCGCCATCTGCTGTCCTGATCAATTGGAACCCAAATATTGCACTGTGCTGAAAGTCAGTGTCCTTTTGAAGGGTTAAAGGGACACTCAATTTTAAAATAAAATTCACATGTCTGTTTGAAAATATTTTACCTGCTATTGTTATAAATAACAATAATAATATATTGTTTTTTCCAGCCTGTTAACTTTGTACATTTGACAGCATTTTCTGTATAGTTGTTTTTACTGTTTCCCACAATTAAATGGGGGAGGGGGGAGGAATTTTTTATTAGGATAAATAGGAAAATGTGTTTCTAAAATTACAAAACTTTCAGCAGGACTTATGGCCAAGTTTAATACCTACACTGAATTTGAACCAATTGTTTTTAATTGACTCAATTTCAAGTTGACAATGTCCCTATAAGTGAAATTAAATGTTGTAAGTGAAATATTTAGCTGATTGTGAAAAATAATTACTGCAAGTAAGGTCGGTGTGTTATCAAAAATGAAAGTTGAGATAAACCTGGTTTTTGGTTTGGTTTGTTTTTGGTTTGTTTTTTTAAATCCTGCTTAAATATTTACCCGTATAGACTGGGCTCTAAATACCTCCTAAATATAGTTTTTAGACATATTATTAAAATACCCATTTATTTAATAAACTGGAACCATTCTGTGGATTTTTGTAAACTTTCTAAACACGTATTTATTCAAGACCAATGGCATCTCCCGTCAGGTAAATTCACATTTTTAACCCTTCAAAACTTTCTTAACATTCTTTTTAAAAGCTAGATATATACTTAACACTACTGACCATTATATTTAAATGTAATATATTACGTGACAAAAGCCAAAGAAGTCAATTTTCAAATTTATTTCTTAGTTTACATTATTATGTGTTCCCTATTCTGTTTTTCATGAGCTAAGACTAACATTTTGTTTGTACTTGTGAATGCTTTGCCTTGGGTCAATTTGTGTCATGGTGTCAAGTATCAGAGGGGTAGCCGTGTTAGTCTGAATCTGTAAAAAGCAACAGAGGGTCCTGTGGCACCTTTGAGACTAACAGAAGTACTGGGAGCATAAGCTTTCGTGGGTAAGAACCTCACTTCTTCAGATGCAAGTAATGGAAATCTCCAGAGGCAGGTATATATCAGTGTGGAGATAACAAGGTTAGTTCAATCAGGGAGGGTGAGGTGCTCTGCTAGCAGTTGAGGTGTGAACACCAAGGGAGGAGAAACTGTTTCTGTAGTTGGATAGCCATTCACACTCTTTGTTTAATCCTGATCTGATGGTGTCAAATTTGCAAATGAACTGGAGCTCAGCAGTTTCTCTTTGGAGTCTGGTCCTGAAGTTTTTTTGCTGTAAGATGGCAACCTTTACATCTGCTATTGTGTGGCCAGGGAGGTTGAAGTGTTCTCCTACAGGTTTTTGTATATTGCCATTCCTGATATCTGACTTGTGTCCATTTATCCTCTTGCGTAGTGACTGTCCAGTTTGGCCAATGTACATAGCAGAGGGGCATTGCTGGCATATGATGGCATATATAACATTGGTGGACGTGCAGGTGAATGAGCCGGTGATGTTGTAGCTGATCTGGTTAGGTCCAGTGATGGTGTTGCTGGTGTAGATATGTGGGCAGAGTTGGCATCGAGGTTTGTTGCATGGGTTGGTTCCTGAGTTAGAGTTGTTATGGTGCGGTGCGTGGTTGCTGGTGAGAATATGCTTAAGGTTGGCAGGTTGTCTGTGGGCGAGGACTGGCCTGCCTCCCAAGGTCTGTGAAAGTGAGGGATCATTGTCCAGGATGGGTTGTAGATCACTGATGATGCGTTGGAGAGGTTTAAGCTGAGGACTGTAGGTGATGGCCAGTGGAGTTCTGTTGGTTTCTCTTCTGGGCCTGTCTTGTGTCATGGTGTGGATGTGGTTTAAACAGTGTTTAATATACTCACTTTGGTAAGTGGAGGAAGACTATCCTAGGCAGTACATAATTCAAAGAGAAGTCTTTGTGTTTCCTGAGTCTTAATAGCATCCTGTGTGACAGTCCTGGTCTGACAGTCCCCTCCCATGTGGTCCAGACACCTGGTGGCTTTCCTGAGTTAACTGTCTGCATTGGCTGACATTACTTCCTCTTACCTGACCTCTTTTTAAAGGGACGTGCAGTGGCACATTTCCAAAAGGTTCTCCTAGCCAAGATTTAAATTTTCAGAAATTAAGGTATCTCCGGATGAGGATCCAAAATCAAAGACCACTAATATATGGAGATACACCTATCTCATAGAATTGGAAGGGACCCTGAGGTCATCAAGTCCAGCTCCCTGCCTTCACTAGCAGGACCAAGTACTGATTTTGCCCCAGATCCCTAAGTGGCCCCTTCATGGCCAATCTTTTGTCCTTTCACTAGGACATTAGCCCTTCAATGTCTGCTTTTGACATCACACTTCCTTCAGCTTTTATTTAGGCAAAATCATGTATTTGACATGACTTGCTCAAACTTTACGCAGTACCAAAGTTGTTTCATTCACAGGAACATTAGATATTATTATTTTATTCTACTTTGTAATGTAAATAAAATTATATTTTAAGTGTTTCTGTGTATTAAATTGCAGAAAGGAACCTTGGAGACACAGTCACACCTGCACCTTTTAAGTCTGTTTCCAGAGCTCCTAATTGCACAACAGCAAAGCAGTTGTGAGCCAGGAAGTCATATTGGGTTTTAGAATCATAAAATATTAGGGTTGGAAGGGACCTCAGAAGGTCATCTAGTCCAACCCCCTGCTCAAAGCAGGACCAATCGCTAGACAGATTTTTACCCCAGTTCCCTAAATGGCCCCCTCAAGGATTGAACTCACAACCTTGGGTTTAGCAGGCCAATGCTCAAACCACTAAGCTATCCCTCTCCCCCCCGTAGTTTTGTAAACCAGGCAGTTCTGTTTTCCTTACCCGGTAATATCACAAAATATGGTTTCTCCCCAGCCTGCTCTTGCATCAATGTCCCCTGGAATCATCTGCCTAGTTTTGCAATTTAAGTATTATAGAGAAAATTACATGTGCACTGAAATAGTGAGTGGATTCCTCTTTTTTTTTTTTGTCGTGCCATAAACACCTACAAAACTAATACAGAATCCATGTTAAATCGTATTCAATTCCAAAAGAGTTTTTATTTTAATAAAAACATTTAGTTATTTTTCAAAATCCTAGAATATCAGGGTTGGAAGGGACCTCAGAAGGTCATCTAGTCCAACCCCCTGCTCAAAGCAGGACCAATCCCCAACTAAATCATCCAAACCAAGGCTTCATCAAGCCTGACCTTAAAAACCTCTAAGGAAAGAGATTCCACCATCTCCCTAAGTAACCCATTCCAGTGCTTCACCACACTCCGAGTGAAAAAGTTTTTCCTAATATCCAACCTAAACCTCCCCCACTGCAACTTGAGACCATTACTCCTTGTTGTCATCTGGTACCACTGAGAACAGTCTAGATCCATCCTCTTTGGAACCCCCTTTTCAGGTAGTTGAAAGCAGCTATCAAATCCCCCTTCATTCTTCTCTTCTGCAGACTAAATAATCCCAGTTCCCTCAGCCTCTCCTCATAAGTCATGTGCTCCAGCCCCCCAATCATTTTTGTTGCCCTCCGCTGGACTCTTTCCAATTTTTCCACATCCTTCTTGTAGTGTGGGGCCCAAAACTGGACACAGTACTCCAGATGAGGCCTCACCAATGACAAATAGAGGGGAATGATCACGTCCCTCGATCTGCTGGCAATGCCCCTACTTATACAGCCCAAAATGCAGTTAGCCTTCTTGGCAACTCTGTTGACTCATATCCAGCTTCTCGTTCACTGTAATCCCTAGGTCCTTTTCTGCAGAACTGCTGCCTAGCCACTCGGTCCCTAATCTGTAGCAGTGCATGGGATTCTTCCGTCCTAAGTGCAGGACTCTGCACTTGTCCTTGTTGAACCTCATCAGATTTCTCTGGAAATTGCCTGTAATATTTTATTGAGGTTTTTTGTTACAATACTTAAGAATACATTGATACTTATTTTAAAAAAATTGACTGTAGCCACTAGAATTTGCCTGATCCAGCAACTTTTTTCAGGAAGAAAATGCCATCAAAACTTTTCCCTGTGGCTGACTAACAATAGTACATATAGTTTCAATCTGATTGCGTTCCCTCAGCCCCCTTCTCCTTCTGGGCTGCCAGTGTTTCCTTTCTATTATCATTGGCTAATTATAAAGCTGCATTCATAACACCTCTCTCCGTGTCTGCATTATTTCAAGCCTTTGCTGGCTCAGAGTGCAAGTGTCCTAGGATTGCTATTGAAATCAGGTTTTGACTCAGTTCTGAGTTGGACTTTGTGGTACCCAACCATCTTAAATCAGTAGGGCCAGTTGGTCTCTCTGGTAACCAAACTTGGTGTGTTTGTTTGTTTGTTTGTACTGATGTTAAATATGGTGTTTCAGGATCTGATGGTCAGGAGTGAGGTACTGTGGACAAAGTTTTGACTCACCTTAGGTTTATATAAAAGAGTTACTGCAAAGAATTTGAAACATCAGAAGAAAATAATTCACACAGGTGCTTCCTGTCATATGACACAATAAAGAGGAAAGACAAGTTAGACACCTTTTGTAGTAAGATGTTTCTGATTTTTTTAAACTAGCTTAATAATACTTCATCTGAATTCTCAGATTTATAAATGTCTGCACTATAGTTTGGAGTAAATAAGAAGTTCTCTAGCTTTCTTGTAGTGTGGTTCGATCAAAATGAAGTTGTTTTGTGGATGACTTCTTGCCATCCACAGTCAGAGACTGTCCCTGGAGCAGTTGCTGAAAATGTTTATATGGAAAAAATAATTTTAGGAAAATATTTAATGTATTTTAGCAGTATATGTGTGATGCAGGTAACAAGAAAGGAAGAGCCAGTACCATGTGAGCAGCAAGAGGGTCTACAGAGCACAGCTGGAAACCACTTGAGTAGATTCTAGGAAGTAGTTGCTGTCCTTTTAAAAATCTCTCAAAGAATAACTGTCCCTGAGTTGCTTTCTTTTGAAGAGTTGACATTCACCTTTCTAATAAAACCTATATGCATTTTTCTCTGTTGAGGCTGATTTTTAAAGCAAAAATTCTTTTAAAATTAGCCCCAGCAGAGGAATAGATTCACAAAAAAGGTGGGGGTAATGGACAAGTAAGTTTCTTTAAGAAATAGGATGTGTTGGAATGTCTTGAAATTCAGATGTACTTGTTAAAGTAGTTAGAAGTGAACTTAAGGAAAACTATTTTCCTGGTAGTTTTGTTGTCACTGGTGGTATAGTACTAAGACTTCAGCCTGAAATAATTGTTGCTGAACCTTGAAAGTACAGGTATTCACTCATGGCAAAAAAAAAAAAAAATTCTATGTAAGGAGGGATAGTAACAGTATCAGCAAATGACCACATACAGCCAGAGGCCTTCTTCACGGATTTTGGTGCCTTTGGGGATACAGTTTATATGGGGAAAGTTTTGAAGCCTATCAAACTCTGAATTTCATAACAGTTTTGCCTCAGGCTGACATCTGCACTTCTGTTTTCAGCCACAGTCCTTTTAGCGATATGGTTGTTTGGCAGTGCAGCACACATCACCTGGTAGTACACGTATGCTGTAGTTGTACTTCAGTAAATTATTTTAACTTTACACCATTTACTATTTAAAATACAAATCACTACCTGTCGTTCCTCGCATTTTTTGTAATGCTGTCTGGATGGGGCATATCCAATACAGCTACGGAATGATATGCGCATGCAACGCTGTATATCGCAACCACTCTGTTTGAAGAATGTATTTTTATAAGTTAAGTTTCTATTCTTGTAACCTTGTTTTTTTCACTTTTCCTCTCTCTCTGGTGTAGCTTTTAATAACCCACGGGCAGGACAACTGGGCAGGTTATTACCAAACCAGAATTTACCACTCGACATCACATTGCAAAACCCATCAGGTTCAGGACCATTCCCACCGATAAGAAACAGTAGTCCATATTCAGTGATACCTCAGCCAGGAATGATGGGCAGTCAAGGGATGATAGGAAATCAAGGAACTTTAGGGAACAATAGCACAGGTAAGAATTCAAATACTGTTTCCTATTTTTGTTAACTTATTTAATTAATTGGACGTATTTATGTGTAACATAATCAAGGTAGGAATCATTACAGATGCATCCTGTATGTATCTAAAGTCCTAATCAAGCACAACTTGAATGGAAAACCTCAAATGTCTGCAAAATTGTCCACACAGTAGACAGTTACGATAAAACAGCAAACCATAGTGTCACATCAGTTTTGCCCTGGACTACTTCAGAATGTTTGTTGGTTAAGTGGTGCACAAGAATATGTGCTTTTTCACTTACCATGTGAAAGGCATGGGTGGAGATACTAAAAGGCTCATTGGATTCCTAATGGAATAGGGACTCTTTCGCGTCAGCTTTCCAGGTTCAGATGTCACCAAAATTGGTAGAAACCAAAAGAAGAAGCCAATTGGCTTTTCAGTGGTCTGTGTGAAATGAATTGGTGATCTCTGTCCCTTTGTTAATAGTTTGGGGTATCTACTGCAAAAGAGCACCCTTATTGGTCAAGAATTAAATGACCACAGAGAATGAGCTGTCCTCTCCATCACAGAAATATCACCTTCAAAACAGAATTTCAAGCATGTTGGTGATATTGCTGCCCATACTAAGTATGTTCCATGATTAAAAACAGAACTTCTGTCTCTGGTGCTCTCCGTTTATCTACTTCCATGGCCATTAAGATTCACTTTAAGTAAAAGAAACTGGGTTTATGACTTATGAATCAGGTAACCTGGTCTTGTTTGAAGCATTAAAAATCTGTAATTGAATTTACCTTTTTAAAACTTGATTATTGATTGTACCATGTCTATAATGGACTTCTGTAAGTTGCCTCTAAACCTTACAAAGGTTACCAGAGGGGAAAACGTACTGGAAAAGTTTGGGTGAAGTGTCTCTGTTTCGTTACTTACATCAGATACCATACGTTTTACGATTATGAAGTATGAAACTCCAGTTAAGAATTCTGAATAGTCAGATGTTATAAAGTCGGGGTTCTCAACCTTTTTCTTTCTGAGTCTCCCCTCCCCCCCCCGCTATAAAAACTCCACAGCCCACCTGTGCCACAACAGCTGTTTTTCTGCATATAAAAGGCAGAGCCAGCATTAGAAGGTAGCAAGTAGGGCAATTGCCCGGGGTCCCACATCACAGTGGGCCCTGTGAAGCTAAGTTGCTCACGCTTTGACTTCAGACCTGGGTGGCAGGGCTTGGAACCCCAGGCTTCAGCCCCATGCAGTGGGGCTATGGCTTTCTGCCCTGGACCACAGCAAGTCTAATGCCGGCCCTGCTTGGTGGACTCACTGCAACCTGCTCAGGGGCCCCCAGTGGGCCCCGGACTCCTGGTTGAGAACCACTAGTGTAAAGCATGTTAAATGCTGACAGCAAAAGGTCAGTTATATATTCATTTTGGATCAATATCAGGAAATACAAATTGTACTACTGTGCCAGCAATTAAAATATCTTATAGAGCAGTTTATGGATTGTCTTGAAGGCTTTCGGGGGAATTACTTTTCTCCTTACTAAGCATGCATGTTGGAGCTTGCCATCCATATTCTTGCCATTTGTGCTAGTTCGCCATGTGTTTCAGCTGACAGAATTGTGTAGATGTAAAAAAAAAAAAAAAAAACAGAAGTCATCTGGAAGCAAATTTCATACTTCAGGTAGAAAGCTGATTGCCTGCAAGGATCAGGAGGGGACTTTCCCCCCTCAATATATTGCATTGCACAGTTGGCGTGGTGAATTATTATTTTTACCACCCTCTGAAGGCACTGGCCACTGATTATTCAGAGTACCAGATTAGCCAGGGTACCAGCCACCTGAGCTGAGCCAACATTTCCTATGTTAGTACAGTATTGAAATGATTACCAATGCTGTATTTCTACAAGTTTTAGTTTTTTGATTACCACAGTACTACAGTACTCTAAGCCTATAAATTTAAAGTGTAAATAAATTATATTAGTGGTTTACAGTAGGTGTAGGAGGACTTCCCCTAATATAACCGTAATGAACTGCACCAAGTATCGGAAAGTTCCTGTGAGTAATTTCCCTGCACCATCTATTGACTCAAGTTTGTCCGGGTAAGTCTTGTAGTTAGGAAAGCTCCTGGTTATGGATGACAAGATTTTTCAAAAGATCAGTGATTAATAATAAAAAAGATAAGAATTAATACTTACATTTTTGTTGTTTATAAATGTATATTAATATCGTGTTGTTGCCCAGATCTTCACGTTCTCACACAGGACTTGAAAAGTAAATCGCTGACATGTATGCCAGCAAACATGATTCATTTCCTGAGGAAGGAAGTCAGGGTTATCCACACACCCTCAGCACCTGTTGTGGAGTACATATGGGAACACTTACGCTTAACAGCTTTTCAGAAATGATAAAAGGGTCACCTTCATGTAAAACCTGTAGTAGTCCCCAGTTCCCCAACTGAACGGCAAAATGCACAAGCCTGCAGAGTTACACGTCTGAACGGGCAGTTGAGATATAATTTGCTTTGAATAAAACCTGACAAACTAGTACATTTTTCTCTGGAAAATTAAACTAATCAACCAACAGGAATATTTGGAAATGTTTTCAAGGCTTGCATCTGGGTTTCACTGTATTTGGATTTTATACAGGAATGGTTGGTGGTAATACCCCTCGGCCCGCCATGCCATCTGGAGACTGGGGTGCTCAGGGTTCTGCTGTGAGGGTAACCTGTGCTGCTACAACCAGTGCCATGAACAGGCCAATCCAAGGAGGCATGATACGTAACCCAACAGCCAGCATTCCTATGAGACCCAGCAGCCAGCCAGGCCCAAGACAGATGCTTCAGTCTCAAGTCATGAATATGGGTAAGCCCCAGTGCCTTATTGTAGTATATTATTTTGCAGTTACTGCATTGTCTGATTAGGTAGAAGAAGGTAACATCTAGCTTCAAATATAGACTTGATTAAAATTGTGTTGAGCAAGTTAGATGCTCCCTACAGTGGAAATATCCCATTCAACAAGGAGAAAGCCTATATAAGGTGTGTATTTTAATGTTTGTCACTATGTGACAGTTTCTGACTTTCTTTAGCCACACAGAAATGTGTGACCAAAGGAATAGGATAGAAAGATTTTTCTAGTTAATGAGAAAATAAGGTTCTAAAAGAAAATATATATTCTAACACGTCCTTTGTACTAGGTCAATACTAAAGCAAGTACATTTGGATACAGATTGTATGTAGAATGCTCATACCCTTTGCACTAGTCTTTGTTCATATTTGCATTTGTTATGTCACATCAAATGTAGTACCATACTCATCAATTTGTATTTGCAGAGTTCTTTTGATGTATGCTAAAAAATAAAATAAAAAAGTGGAAGATTTATTGACCAGTAATTTCATGGTGCTTTGGAATTGTTAAAGTGTAACGTGAAGAAAGCAAAGTCTTAAATTGGAATGATGGTTAAACTGAGACAAAAGATCTATTGTCTATATGCCTCTTTACAAATGAAGATGCTGACAATTTTTTGTTCACTCAAAGCAAATAAGTTATATTTGAAAGCACCAACAGTAAGGTAGTGGCCCTTCATTGTCACAGATGTTCTTTGATTGGTTTTTCTTGTTTAGGGCCATCTGAACTGGAGATGAATATGGGGGGACCTCAGTACAGCCAACAGCAAGCTCCTCCGAATCAGACCGCACCATGGCCGGACAGCATCTTGCCTATAGATCAGACATCTTTTGGTAATCAGAACAGGTCAGTCTTAGTGGCAAATCAAAAAGTCATATTTTACAGGAAAACTTGTAGGTCCACATTTTATGAGCTTCATGGGAACAAACTCTTTTTTTTAATGTATGTAGTGCATGCTTTCAGGGAACAAAATTGTCGATTTGTGCTTGTTGCACATTTATATGTCTACAATATGCATTCATGACTTAGTATTACCTCCAATTACTCCTTCTGCTGGTTAGGCCATGTGTACACTGAAAGAATTTATGCCTCCATGTTGCATCAACTCCCATCACTGGTGCAGATGCACAGGTGGTGGAAATAGTGCAAGAATTAATATAGGCAGGACTCTGCATTTTTTTTACCATCAAGTCATGAAAACTAGTAGGTGAACAGATGGAAAAGATGCCTGAGCCCTATTTACATTAGTGACTTACCATGAGTGCAGCTACAATATTGCTGCCTGTTGCTCTAATGTGGGTACTACTTTTTCTAGTGTAGATCACCCTTCAACTTCTGGGGAGGGTTTTTTTATTTGTATGTTTTGTTTTATTCAGGCTAGAATCCTATAAATAAATAAAGCAAGATTGAAAGTCTCTCTCTCTCCCTGGGTTAAAATGATCTAAGTCTGTTTTTCGCAGTACCAAATGCACAATTACAGTCTGATCAGTGCATATTAAACTTGTATGTTTTTCTTTATATTTGTTACTATACATTTCCTATAGTGCCATAACTGTGCATGGGGCTTTACAGAGATCTTAAAAAGTCACATTCTCTGCCCCCAAAAGGTTTACAGTTTAAATTAGATAAACATAGAACATGCAGATGAAAGAGGAACACATTTTCAAATTGAGAATGAAGTAGGGCAGGATAGGAGAGGAGCACAGGGAAGGAAATCAGCATGGAAATAAGTTGAAAGAAGTGAATTTTGAGGAATGATATGAAAGCGGTGGGGGGGGGAGGGAGAACATAGCCTGTGACTATTTCAGAGTATGATGTGTTATTTATAGCTTTAACATGGCCTTAGTTCCAGTCTTTCCTGATGCTTTCCCACTTTATCATGTTTTTCCAATAGTTCTCCCGATGCTATTCTCCATATGCTCCATATGGCACTTTTGACATACCTGAAAAGTAGGGCTGTCAAGCAATCAAAAAAATTATTTGCGCAATTAAACAATAATAGAATACCATTTATTTAAATATTTTGGACGTTTTCTACATTTTCAAATATATTGATTTCAATTACAAAACAGAATACAAAGTGTACAGTGCTCATTTTATATTTATTTTTGATTACAAGTATTTGTACTGTAAAAAAACAAAAGAAATAGTATTTTTCAATTCACATAATACAAGTACTGTAGTACAATCTCTCTATCATGAAAGTTGGACTTACAAATGTAGAACTATGTACAAAAAAAAACCTGCATTCAACAATAAAACAATGTAAAATTTTAGAGCCTGCAAGTACACTCAGTCCTACTTCTCGTTCAGCCAATCACTGAGACAAACAAGTTTGTTTACATTTGCAGGAAATAATGCTGCCCACTTCTTGTTTATCACCTGAAAGTAAAAACAGGCGTTCTCATGGCACTGTTGTAGCCGGCGACACAAGATATTTACATGCCAGATGTGCTAAAGATTCATATGTCCCTTCATGCTTCAACCACCATTCCAGGGTACATGCGTCCATGCTGATGATGGGTTCTGCTCGATAACAGTCCAAAGCAGTGCAGACCAACACATGTTCATTTTCGTTATCTGAGTCAGATGCCACCAACAGAAGGATGATTTTTCTTTTTTTGGTGGTTCGAGTTCTGTAGTTTCTACATCGGAGTGTTGCTCTTTTAAGATTTCTGAAAGCATGCTCCACATCTCGTCCCTCTCAAATTTTGGAAGGCACTTCATATTCTTAAACTTTGGGTTGAGTGCTGTAGCTATCTTTAGAAATCTCACATTGGTACCTTTTTTGCATTTTGTGAAATCTGCAGTGAAAGTGTTCTTAAAATGAACAACGTGCTGGGTTATCATCCAAGACTGCTATAACATGAAATATGAGGCAGAATGCGGGTAAAACAGAACGGGGACATACAATTCTCCCCCAAGGAGTTCAATCGTAAATTTAATTAATGCATTATTTTTTTAACGTGCCTCATCAGCATGGAAGCATGTCCTTGGGAATGGTGGCCGAAGCATGAAGGGACATCCAAATATTTAGCATATCTGGCACATAAATACCTTGCAATGCCGGCTACAAAAATGCCATGCAAATGCCTGTTCTCACTTTCTGGTGACATTGTAAATAAGAAGCGGGCAGCATTATCTCCTGTAAATGTAAACAAACTTGTTTTTCTTAGCGATTGGCTGAACAAGAAGTAGGACTGAGTGGACTTGTAGGCTCTGAAGTTTTATATTGTTACATAACTGCACTCAAAAACAAAACAAAAAAAATCTACACTTGTAAGTTGCACTTTCACGGCAAAGAGATCACACTATAGTATGAGGTGAGTTGAAAAATACTGTTTCTTTTGTTTATCATTTTACAATGCAAATATTTGTAATAAAAAATAATATACACTTTGATTTCAATTACAACACAGAATACAATATATATATGGAAAATACAGAAAAACATCCAAAATATTTAATAAATTTCTATTGGTATTATGTTGTTTAACATTGTGATTAAGACTGCAATTAATCGCGATTAATTTTTTGAATTAATCGCGTGAGTTAACTGCGATTAATCGACAGCCCTACTTAAAAGTACTTCCAGCAGGAATATCTCTCCAAAATAACTAAATCACAGCAATGCCAACAACCAGGTAAATAAGCTAAAATAATTGTATTCCCACAAAGTCCTGCCCTCACATTGCTCCCGTTTGCAAATGTCTGAGGGAGGAAAAAAGCTGCACTTTACAGCATGTCCTGAAGGCAATAGATTTGAACTATATAGGACCAAGAGAAGAGTAAATTCTGAGAACATGGGATCCCGAGAAAATGCCCTTCCAGCAGCCTTTTCCTGTTCTTACCTGTGGAGTTTCAACTTGAGCTTGAACATGCTGATCTAAAATGTGGCTGTATGGCACAAGGTGAGAGGCAGCCTCTCGGTTAGCCATTTAGGGCTTATAAGGTCAGAACCAATGCCTTAAGCTCCACTGGAAAACCCATAAATGGCCTGTGTAGATAATGACACGCAGATTGGATACACTTGTGGCAAGATATACAGTTAAATAAGAAGGCGTCTGCATTTTGTACCAACTTCAGTTTCTGGATATTTGTAATGTGTAGTGTCTGGTAAAGCATGTTGCAGTGGCCTAATATTGCTATGGTTAGGATCAGAGGATAAATATATTCCTGTTAGAAGGAGATTTGTGGGTTTTTTAATGTATTACACACAGTGGGAAGCATTCAGAATTTTCCTGTTTCTGGTACAGTAATTGATAAAGCATGTTTTTCTTAATACTTTCATGATGCATTGTACTACTAGGTAGAGAGTCCACACACAAGGAAAATTGTCATGTATTTATCAAATGACTGTTCAGGAGTCTGTGCAGACTTTCAACTTGTGCTGGCCAGAATTTCCATTTTGGAATCAGGACTGGAGAATGTCATTGTCATTACTTATTTAGTGACATAGGGTTCGTACAGAACCCAATAAAGACAGAACATGATATCTTGGTTCCATTGATGTCAACGGTAAACTCCCATTGACTTCAGTGGAGACAGGTTTTCACCCAGGCTCCTTGCCCCTAGCAGATTACAAACTGAGGGCCCAATTATGCAAGATGTGGAGCACCCTCACTAATGGGCCTAATCATTTCATAGTTTACTTCTCTGGCAGATTGTGGCCTGCAAAGATTAGCTCTTCATAATATTGAAAAATAATTATCTTCAGTTTCAATAGTTTACTATTGAATTTCATTCAGGTAAAGAAGTATGTATATTGTAAGCTTCAGCTGTGATATAATGGGATATATTTAGCAGAATCCAGAGCCAACTTCCCTTCACCTTTTATGTAAACTACAGTTTTTTCTCTTTCTCCAATGGATCTAAAAGTCAAACAATTATTTTGTACATTGTAATTAGGAAATAGTTTATTATTGCATCATTATTTGCCAATCCCCTTTCATCTACCTGGCTTGTTTGCATCATCTCTTGATGGATTAGATTTCACAATCTTTATATTATTGTATGTTATCTGGGACAAATAGTGATCTGCAATCTACATAATAAGGAAGCCAACTAGTTGTTTGTCAAGCAAGCACTGAGTTGTCTTTTTTTTTTTTTTTCAAATAATTTGATTAATTATTATCAGGAGTCATATATCATACAGTTTGTTACAAAATTAATTATTCAGAAAAGAATACACTTGTATAGATAAGAGTTGATCTTAGCATCAGTGTGTACACAATAGATGAATTATCAGTAAATAATTCCAATTTTTGACATTCAACGTTTTGATTTATTATTTTTGTTTTCTCATTGTATATATTCATATCCATTCACAATTTCTTTTTTTTTTTTTTTTTTGGCTCCAGGAGTGTTTTTTTTTAACAAGGTCACTTGTTGAGTTTGATATCAACTTGGATAAAGGTTGTAGGATTTTTCTATTGTTTTTCTCCTAAAATTATTTCTAATTCCATGGGAGAGCAAATGTTAGTAATTTTCTCTCTATATGATTAATAAGTTTATATTTGTGCAGTGCTTGAAAGATGCGAAATGCTGTTTAGTGTATATATATGAGCTGTTTAGTATATTTGATTACTTTGCTGAGTGAATGGGTATACAATTGGTCATAATCCCTGGAATATGTTTTCTTCTGCAGTGTGTAGTCTGGCCGTATTTCTCTTAGCCTTCACTGTGGTGTGGAGATTAGACTCCCACTGGCAAATAATAATTTCATTATGGAAGCTAACATAATGCTAACTCTGGCAGTATATCTTCTCAAAGCTGGGTGCATGGTGAGGTATTTGCCAAGAGTATCAGTGTATTGTGTAGATCTGTTTTCGCCCCCCAAAGTCTGACAGAAAGCTTGCCATTGACTCTCAGTAATTGCCTTTGACAGGACATTCCCTTGCAACATGTAAGGTAGTGCCTCGGGTGACCTTGCACTTCCAGCAGGCTGCATCCTCTGTAGTATGTTTGTATATGTCTGTAAGCTGTATAGGGTCCTGAAACATTTCTGTGTGAAGTACCCAGAAGAGATATGATATTTAGCTGCAGCTGAAATGGTGTTTCAAATCCAGTTTTATTTCTAAATAAGTACGATCTTCCAGTTTGGGGATAAAACTTCCTCCTGCCTTTGCAGCTGTTAGGTGCCTGCCTGTCAAGTGCAGTTCTACTGGATGGAGAACAGGATTTGGAAACTCAGCGCTCTTTACATGACAGAATGCCCATCTCCTTCGTGGCCCCATTCTAAGGCCCAATTCGATCAAGCATTTAAGCATGCGCCATGTACTTAAGTTTTCACTGAAGTCAGTGGCACTCAAACACATGTTTAAAGTTAAGAACGTGCTTAAGTGCTTTGCTGAATCAGGACATACATCCCTGCAAAGTAAAGTTTTTTAGCCTGGACAAGAGTGGGTGTTGATGGATCCACTGCTGCGTGGTTTTACCACTTACCAGTGAACGGGGCTGTTGCCTCAATGGTGCTATTGCACTCTGTGACATGGAGTAGAGGAAGTCTTCCTTTGTTCTCTTTGTTGGCACAAAACTGGGCTACTTGAGCTTGGTATGGTGAGTTGGGATGAATTTTACCCTTTGACTATATGGTCTGATTCACAAGGGTGATAAATAAGAGTGAGTGTGGTTCCATTCTTAAGGAAGCTTTCTATATGACTATGTCCTTATATCTGCTCATGGTAGTATCTTTAATCTAGTGTATGTAATTTGGAGTTACTAGTAAAAAGATGTCATTCTTTTTCTGTTTATTTAGCTAAGTGATTTGCGTCTGTCTTCATTAAACATATTCTACATTGACTTCCATATTCATTTGTTGATCCCATTCTGTGAAGTTAGTTCTGAGAAATATCTCTGGCAGTATTTGTGTTTCCCTCTGCATGCATGCATACAACACTTGGTGACTTAAGGGAGAATTGTATAGCTGTTTCTTTGGGAATTACACAGTGAGAAGTTACCAAACAAAATTGGCAGCTATGGAAATAATTGTCACCTGTAGTACAAGACTCATTAGCTCAATTTGTGAGAAATAAGTGGGTACATGAAGTGGGTACTCTTCTTCCAACACCTGTTTACCAAGATTATATTCATGTCTTCACAGGCAACCATTTGGCAGCTCACCAGATGACTTGCTGTGCCCGCATCCTTCAACAGAGTCACCAAGTGATGAGGGAACGCTCCTGGATCAGCTTTATTTGGCACTAAGGAATTTTGATGGCCTAGAAGAAATTGACAGGGCTCTCGGAATACCAGAACTGGTTAGCCAGGTATACTTGATACTATCAAATTCTAAATTACTAGTTAAAAAGTTTAAATCCCTTAAAAGTGAGAGAGATAAAGATTGATGTGATATACACACATGCTCTCAGTTTGGAAAACAACAACATTTAATATTCTGATCAGTAAAAAGAATTGAGTGTAGCTTTAAAAATTGCCAGTATATTTAATTGTAAAACAGATTTCATGCAAGTTAGTTCCTCCTTTATTTAAGTGCCAAGATCTGAGTTAAGGGCTCTATATTCCACCTGCAACAGCTGATTTTATCATAACCACCTAAAACAATATTGGTTTAATGTTAGAATTGTGCCTATATGCCTTGCTGTAGTGGGTCCTTAATCTGTTATTTTTTGTTTTTAATTGTTTTTATTAACTTTCAATTAGTTCTCATCAAATACAAAAAATGTTACACAATGCTAAATAAAATAATACAAATAGAAATATCGTAAAGGCTTAGGAAAAAATAGGACTTAGATACAAGACTGAGCCAAGAACCAATTTTTAATTGAAATTGCATTATCAAAACAGTCAGTCTTGCCTGTATAAATGTTTAACATTCTGAGATGGGTTGGTGCTTGTGGCTCATCTGTGTAGCCGACTATAGCCATTTCTTTTCCCATTTGTCAGAACTGTACCTCTGAAATCACCCTGTGTTTCAGATATGACCTTTGTCTTTCTCCGCGTCTGTTCCTTTATCTATGGACTCTGAAGTGGTAAAATAAAGTCAATAAAATCCTGAACAGGACATGAGAAAGATGCACCTGTCTGATAGAATACTGAATATAGTGCTTTAGTAGGGACAAGATTCTGGTGATCGTTTCATTAGGTGAAACTTCCATTCTGTATTCATAAGTAATTCATGTAGTAGTGAGTAGCCTCAAGAGCACTACCAAAGGATCAGTGTGAAAAAGAACGATTTCTTTGAAGGAAAATGATATATGAATTTCTTTTGACAAGTGTCTCCATGGAAATGGTTTTAAGACTTCTACAGATTTAAAGGAAACTGTTAAATTTAAGATGTTAACAATTTATAAAAAGAATAGTCACCTTTGAAAGTCCTAGCTTTTATGGATGAAATCTTAATCTTCACTAGGATTTTTAACCTCGAGTTAATTTATTGCCAGAGTAAACTACTGAGCAGTCTAAGGTAAACTTCAAATGACTGTAACCTGGAACAGATGTTTAGGGAATGTTCAGAATAGCCTTTAGAAATGTGTCAGCAGCCTTGCGTTAATTCTCAGTCAGTTAACTTGAGGTAAAAAAGCTGTTGTATAGACATACTCAAAGGAAGTTAGGTGCTCATCCCCCATTGAATTGAAAGCTGAGCTTTTAATTGCCTTTGGCTCCTTTGAAAATCTGAGACATTTATATTGCAAATGGCAACTCAGCTTAATAACACTGAAAATATTTTGAAATCTAATTTGTCTTTCACTATTTGTGTATTTATTACTCTTTGAATCTCTTCCAGTTTCAGTGATAAAAGTAGGCTAGTCCTCACTGTTTAGAATTTCTAGTCGTTTTCACTTTCAGTTCTCCTGCACTAGCACAATGTTGCGATGTTTGCATTGAAAAGACTGCAGAGAATTTCTCCTTTCATTGGAATGGTTTTTTGCTTGATTTTTTTTTTAAGTCATGGAAACAATTCTATTGATCTTAAGTTTTGTTTAAAAAATCAGTAAAAAAATGTACCAGTCTTTTTGGGCAAATTTGTCTATACAGTGTCCCTTTAATAATGGCATATTTTTGTGGGAAGACTGGGTTTTTAGACTGGAA
This sequence comes from Trachemys scripta elegans, assembly GCF_013100865.1. Taxonomy (NCBI): domain Eukaryota; kingdom Metazoa; phylum Chordata; order Testudines; family Emydidae; genus Trachemys; species Trachemys scripta. The sequence continues at coordinate 225,659,596 of NC_048299.1, read as the reverse complement.
TATATTTTACTATGTGTTTATATACATTTTGGTTTGTATATTTCTGCAGAGCCAAGCTGTAGATCCAGAGCCATTCTCAAGTCAGGAATCCAACATCATAATAGAACAAAAGACACCGGTTTTCACTCAACAATATGCATCTCAGGCTCAAATGGCCCAGGGTAGTTATACACCCATGCAGGACCCAAACTTTCACCCAATAGGACAACGGCCTGGTTACGCAACACTGCGTATGCAGCCTAGGCCTGGTCTCAGGCCTACTGGTATAGTGCAGAACCAGCCAAATCAGCTGAGACTTCAGCTTCAACATAGACTCCAAGCACAGCAGGTATTCTATGTTTATGTGTTATCGACCACTGGTTCAGTCAGATTATGGTAATTTAATATAGAGTAAATACATTGAATTTAGCTAGCTCTGAATAGTCTAATTCTTAAGTGTGTTCCCTATTATATATATTCCTGTTGAATTCCACAGTTGAAATAGAAATATTGGCCATAATGAATTTTACAGAGATAATACATAGTGTCTTTATTCTCCTTGTTGGCCTCTTCTGCACCTTTACCAGCTTGTCATTATCTTTTCTATAATAATGTGGTGCAAAAAATGTGCCCAGTACTCAAATCCTGGTCTCACTAGCCCTTTGTGCAATGCTATAATGATGTCTTTTGATGTATGGACTTTTTTTTTTTCTTTTCAGTTGTATTCAGAACCCTAATCATATACTTGTTTTCTGAATTGCTGCCAGATTCCTAAATGCTTTCTTTTGTCACTGTTTCCAGTTTGTGACTGTTTTAATTCACCATTCCTTTTGCCATACATTGTTTACTGATATACATTTAAAAATCACAGAATCATAGAATTGTAGCACTGGAAGGGACCTCGAGAGGTCATCTAGTCTAGCCCCCTGCACTCAGGCAAGACCAAGTAAACCTAGACTATCCCTGAAATGTGTTTGTCTAACTGGTCCACAACCTCCCTTACCAGTGTGTTCCAGTGCTTAACTATCTTTATAGATAGTAGAACAACTGATCACAGTCCTTTTTATAATAGCCCATAACGAATTTGAAGACTTATCAGGTCCCCCTCAATCTTCTTTTCTCTTTATAAACATGCCCATTTTTTTTCACCTTTCCTCAGAAGTCAGGTTTTCTAAACCTTTTATCATTTTTTGTTCCTCTCCTCTGGGACGCCCTTAAATTTGTCTACAATTTTCTTAAAGTGTGGCGCCCAGAACTAGACCCAGTTCTCCAGATGAGGCCCCACCAGTGCCTAGTACAACAGGACAATTGCCGCTCATGTCTTACATAGAACATAAAAATGTTATGCACGTTACATTAAGATCATTTCCAGCTTAAACATCAGGATAAATTCTAGCTTAGAGAAAATGCTAATAATTTAATTATAAGCACAGAAGAGATAAGAGTTATAAAGGCATTGCATTTGGAATTTCTCAGGCTGCTATACCATATACAGTAACTCCTCACTTAACGTTGCAGTTATGTTCCTGAAAAATGTGACTTTATGCGAAACGAGGTTAAGCGAATCCAATTTCCGCATAAGAATTAATGTAAATGGGGGGGGTTAGGTTCCAGGGACATTTTTTTCACCAGACAAAAGACATTATATACATATACAGTATACATTTTTTAAACAAACAGTTTAATATTGTACAAAGCAATGAATGATTGTGAAGCTTGGTTGAGGTGGAGGAGTAAGAGGACAAAATGTTTCCCAGGGAATGCCTTGCTGCTAAATGATGAACTAGCACTCGGCTGAGCCCTCAAGGGTTAATATGCTGTTGTTAATGTAGCCTCACACTCTACAAGGCAGAATGGACTGAGGCAGGAGGGAGGAAACACAATAGATGCAGGGCAGTAGCTACAAACACTTCCCTACTACAAACTGAACATGATGATGAGCCCATGCTATCCAACTGGAGCGCACCACTCCCTCCTCCTGATAGCACATGCAGGGCTTCACAGGTGCTGACTTTCAAAGTGCTGGGGGGTGCATGCGTGAGAGAGAGAGAGAGAGAGAGAGAGACGTGCATTGCCCCTTTAAGTACACTGACCCCACTTCAAGTACATTGCCCTTTTAAGCAGATCAGACAGGAAGCAACAGCTTCCAGCAAGCTCCCCCGCTTCTGTCCCCTAAGCCCTGTCCCCCTCCTCTGCTTTGTGGAGGAGGGGCAGGAGCAGGGGAACATCCTGATATCAGCATCCCTCTCTCCCCTTCCCCCAGCAAGCAGGAAGCTCCGGGGAGCAGCTCCAAGGCAGAGGGCAGGGCAGGAGCAGCAAGGCAGTGGGGGGAGGGACAGCTGAACTGCTGCTGGGCAGCTGCTGAGCCACATACCTTACAGGGAATTTAGGGGGGCTGTGGGGGCTTGCCGCCCCCCCCCCCAGCCCCCCGGTTCTAATCCCCACAAGGAGGTGCTGCTCTTCCAGAGAATCCTGCAAGCAGTGGACAAAGCAGGCAGCTGCCAAAGACACTATAAGGGACCATTGCACAACTTTAAATGAGCTTGTTCTGTAATAGATCAGCAGCGTAACAAAGCAACAACATTAACCAGACAACGTTAAGTGAGGAGTTACTGTAGATCATATGGCATATTGTCTCCTTGAAGCATGAGGTTTGTTTGTTTTTTAACATTAATGGGAATTGGGCAGCTAAAACAATGAATACTTAACTGAGACTGTCCACCAGAACCTGCAAGGCATGCAGAATTTTTGTTCGTATTCCTTTTGCATGCAGGTTCCCTTGTTTAGCATTCTTCTTCTACCTTCATTTTCATTTTGTTGATTTAGAATCGCCAGCCACTGATAAATCAAATCAGCAGCGTCTCCAATATGAACCTGTCTCTGAGACCTGGAGTACCCACACAGGTGAGGGAGCTAGTACTGTAGGTACTTCTGTTTTGTTCACTGCATTTTCCATTTGTCCCAAGTTTAGTTTCTCCTGAAACCTAGACTCTTCAATTTAAATATGTCAATAATACATAGTAAATACAAGTAATAAATCATAAGGCAGAGACTGTAAACAAAACAATACAACCCTAAATTAGAGTATTCATTTCCAGATTTAAAATACAAAAACAACTTGTGGAAGTTGCATTCCTAAGGTCCTTTTCCATCTCTAACCTGTGTGGTAATTTGATTCCTGGGAGTGAAGAAGGAATGGTGACAAATCTACATTTTAACCTGAGTTCCTCACCTCATAGGGAAAAGGCAATTTGAGTGGAACAATTCATTCCAATGATTTGTAATCTTAAACTTGTAGTACTAAAATTATCTGTGTTAATCTCTATTTCAGTTTTGAAATTCTTCAGCACATGTCAGAAGTAATGCTAGGAATTTCACCTTCCATCTAATTTTATAGTTATGCATGTGGTGAGGAAAGGAACTTGAATTTTATGAGTCATTCCCATAGAGATGCCTCTGTAGTTAATATTATGTATTGATTCTCAGTTATCATTTTCTCTATAGGCACCTATCAATGCACAGATGCTGGCCCAGAGGCAGAGGGAGATACTGAGCCAGCACCTGAGGCAACGACAGATGCATCAGCAACAGCAGGTGCAACAGCGGACTCTGATGATGCGAGGACAGAGTTTGAATATGTCACCAAGCATGGTGGCCTCTGGTGGCATACCAGCAACCATGAGCAACCCACGGATTCCGCAGGCAAACGCACAGCAGTTTCCATTTCCTCCAAACTATGGTACTGGACTTACATCCCCAACACCTTTCACCAGTTCTTTTTCCCCAGCGTCCCCAGTCCTGGGTCATAGCTCCTCTTTTACAGCTCCTTGCATGGCTCACAGATGAATCCGGTTAATGAGGGAATGATGGGAAATATGAGAGGACACTTTGGGCCTGTCATGAGTCCCCAAAGGCAGTACAGTACCTGCCAGATTCTCAGCTCAGGTACCACCTTCTCTCTGAGTGCAGATCTTCTCTGCTGAATGGCAGAAGTGTGTATAAACACACACATATAAATATTGCTATATTTATAAAAAGGGGCTTGAAAGGCTTTGGATTCTGACCAAAACAAATAAATCAATATTTACTCCAGCAGTGAAGATGAATAAAAATATGCTAATTGTTGTCAGTATTGGTGAACAGAGTGAAGTTGTGTAAAAAATCATTTTAGAAGCAAAACTGTTCATAATCCCTTTATATCATCATTATACTGATTTGTTTTTATGTTTTATTTGATCTTGAGAGATAAGTTAACATTAGGTGTGTAACTTCTAATATTTTTGTGCATGTATTAATGTCAAATTAACAGCTTAAGTGTTGACTTTTAGTTAACTGAATTTACCTTAATATCATAAAAGACTTCCCCTCCCTATGTCCAAACTTATATGCATATAGCCGCCAATGTCATTATGCTCTTGTGTTTAACTAAGCAGTCTTCAGGTTTGTTCTGGGGGTGGACAGGTCAGATACAGCTTATTACTACTGCATAGCCTTGACCTTTCCTCTTCCCGTGTAACAGTTATAGGTACTATGTGCATGTTCTGCTGATATAACTAACAAAAATTCATTCTACCTCATGCTGAATTTTTTAATTTCCTGTCTCTTGTTCCGATATCATACCTTTCATCCATTGATTTCAAATTGCTTTACAAAGGTAACTAAGCATTATTATACCCATTTTATAGTGGGGAAACTGAGGTACAGAAAAGTTATGACTTGCCCACTGTCATGCACAGTTTCAGTGGAAAAGCTGGGAGTAGATCCCATGTCTACTGACTCTCACTCCAGAGTCCTCTTCACTGGACCATGCTTCCTCTCTGAGCATTAAAATATCTATTTGTGCAAACAGTATAATCTGACAAGACATTTTCTGCTCATTTTTTGGTGAAAAGAATACCCTGTGGAGGCTTCTTTTGACTTACTATAGATAGGACTGGGCACATGCCTTTTTAAGCTATGGATTTCCACACTTACAGGTCACCAGATGTGAATTTTTATTACAGTCCAGGCAAAGATTCAGATGATAACATTTTTTCCTTTTTTATTATAATTTTCAATCAAAATTTTAAGATTTGTGGTGAGGGAGAAAATTGGGACTGAACTGTTTTAATGGGGGTCTTTGTATTTGATTTTTTCTGTATATCACAAAATGTTTTAGTTTATTTTTTAACTTTTTGTTGTAATTATTACAAGAATAGAGATGTTTAGTGAACTCGCTTGCAATGTCGAATGTTGCTGTACATGCTTCATTCAGCCTTCTGAGCAGTTTTACATTGTGAAGGCAAGCAGGCAATTCTGTTACATTCTGTTAATTTGTAATTGTTTGGTAATGTTGATTTGAAATTCACGGGTGCCTTTGACGCATTTTGTAATATATATTGGCCTTGTCTAAACACAAGTTTTCATTGATCTTTGTTTTGCCAGTGGAAACCCCAATGCGGATATTCTTATTTCTCATTTTCAGAGTGGCTTATTTTGGTCTAGTTTAAACCTGTTCATGATTGACTTAAAGTAAAGCAAAAAAAGCTTGGTTTAAAAGAAAATAAGAGTATGTCTACACTGCAATAAGAAACCCTCAGCACCAAATCTCAGAGCCCAGATCAGCTAACTCGGTCTCACAGGCCTTGGGCTGCAGGGCTAAAAATAGTAATGTAGATATTCAGGCTCAGGTGGGAGCCTGGGCTCTGAGACCCACTCTCTTCCCAGGCTCTCAGATTCCAGGCTCCAGCTCAAGCCCAAATATCCACACTAGAGTTTTATTGCCTCGCAGCCCAAGCCCCATGAACCTGAGTCAACTGATCCAGCCCAGCCAGGGCTGTGCCATGGTCTTTTATTGCAGTGTAGAGGTACCCTATGTGTCCATGCAGACTTCTGTGCCAGTTTAGCCTTTGAATCAGTAAAATCACACCTTAAGTTAAACCAGTGAATCTTTGCACATAAACAAGCTCTGACTGTGCAAAATGAACTAATCGTTCAAAATGACATTACCTGTTTTGCATGCACAAAAGGACACAGACACAAATGTTATGGAAACTTACAGAAGCTTATGGAAAAAAAATTCTGAATGTTAAAAGAGGAGACAAGGTGGGTGAGGTAATATCTTTTATTGGACTATCTTCCATTGGCGAGAGAGACACGCTTTCAAAAGATACTACCTCATCTACTACCTTTTCTCTCTTTAATATCCTGGGACCAACATGGCTACAAGAACATTGTACACCTCTACCCTGATATAACGCTGTCCTCGGGAGCCAAAAAATCTTACCGTGTTATAGGTGAAACTGCATTATATCGAACTTGCTTTGATCTGCCAGAGCGCGCAGCCCCGTCCCCACCCCACCCCCCGGAGCGCTGCTTTACCGCATTATATCCGAATTCGTGTTATATTGGGTCGCGTTATATCAGGGTAGAGGTGTATATGTTAAAAGATGGTGTCATAATTAAGGTGATTTTAGGCATGGTGTAGTTAGGAACTAGTGCACAACATTTTTGCAGTGAAAAGCTTTTTATAGACACTGTGAAGAAGAATGGCTTTTATTTATTTTAATGTACCTGATTTCCACAAAAAGGTTGATTTTCCATTTTGTCACTATAACTTTCAGTAAGGAATACAGTTAGCCAAAGTGCAGCTGTGAAATGATTTTTTTAAAAGGTTGTATATGTAGCGTTTCGATAGTAATGTCCTGATGTTAACTCAGATCCTGCGCTAGAGTCCACCCATGTGGATTCCAGTGGATATCCATGGGAAGCCACAAAGGCATAAGCATCTGTCCACATAGATCTCTCTGGAAAATCAAGACTTTGGTTTGTATTAGTTTACAACGTACAATGACTAAAAATCCTGTTTTATTCTTTAGGAATAAGTCAACAACCTGATCCAGGCTTCACAGGGGCTACCACTCCCCAAAGTCCACTGATGTCCCCAAGAATGGCTCATACTCAGAGTCCTATGATACAGCAGTCTCAGGCTACTCCTGCCTACCAGTCCTCTACAGAGATGAATGGGTGGGCACAAGGGAATATGGGTGGAAACAGGTAAATCTACAAAAATACAAATGCCATAATTTCATTATTAAATTCTGCCTTGTGTTTATCTCAATTAGTGTTCACAAGAGGAAGAATTTACATTTTGTCTTTACTCTGCTTACTAGACATCTTACACTCGTTCTACTATAATAGACCCCTTATGTAATTAAAAAAAAATTATTCTGTGTATTAATAATCCTACTGCTAATAAAGATGCCTTAGTTATGCTGCTTTAGTGCCTGTGTACTATGCAGAGAAAAGGCTGACATGTAAATAGTGTAATGCATATAAGATGTGGTGAAAAGCTTTAATGTGACTTTGAGTAGAAGTTCTGCTCCTACACACACTAGATTTTGTATAAGGCTTGGGAGGGGATCTTCCACAGTTCATGGTTCTTCAGTTATTCCAAGGTCTTGTTCATGAATGTGAAAGACGTCTGCTCTAGACTTTATGCTGTGCGGGCCAAGTTTTCAAAACCTTATTCTTGAAGTTTGTCAGCAAAAATTTCTGCACAGTTGCATGCCTACACTTGAGTCCACTTGCTGTAACCATGCGTTCAAATCTGGTATTCATGTGTGCAAATGGCCTCCTACAATAAGCATGCAAAATGATCATGAAAACTTACCTGTCCAGATGCTAAATATACTTGATTCCCCTCTACTATGATGATGATAATTGGGGGAAACTAGTATTTTACATCCCTTCCAAAAATTCCCCATCCCAAGCTGCTTTAGACCTACGTAGCAAGTAGAAAGCAAGACATATAAGTTGCTATTATGCACGCACAACAGATTGGTACACTCAGCCACATTAATTCTGCATGTGGACAAAGGCCTGCATTTTAGTGCACAGACATCAGGCCTTCAAGTTTGAAAATATAGCCCCCTGATGCCTGCAAAGCAGCTGTCCTTGGAAGTTCGTGTATATTGCATGTATACATTTTAGTCTGAGAAATATTCTGAGAGAATGATTTCTTAGTGATGTCAGTGTTCTGAGTCTGACACATTGCTTTTTTTCATTCCTTGATATAGCATGTTTTCACAGCAGTCCCCTCCACATTTTGGGCAGCAAGCAAACACCAGCATGTACAATAACAACATGAACATCAGTGTATCCATGGCAACCAACACAAGTGGCATGAACAACATGAACCAGATGACAGGGCAGATCAGCATGACCTCAGCGACCTCTGTGCCTACATCAGGGTTGTCCTCCATGGGTCCTGAGCAGGTGAGAATTTAAGGATCTGAGACCACAGCTAGAGGATTTACTTGACTTGTAGTTTTTCTGGGAAGCTGAGATTGACTGTAACGGCTAGCTTATTTTGAAAATGGTATGTTAAAAAGAAAAGCTTCAGTTTTAGCTCTGCATTCGAAGGACTGGATGACTAATGCACCTTTCATATCTGGATTTCTGATTCAAATCCAGCTCCACAGTAGTTAGCATCTGCTTGGTTGCTCCATAGCTTCTGTGGAATTAATTTGGTGATCTAGTTCAGTTCCCAGTAGATGGGTTTCCACAGCACAGTTGACACTTATTGGTTCCCTTGTTAATCATCTCAGCAATGGAGCCAAGGACAGAATAGGCATAAAGGTATTTTCTGCAGGTAAGGGTGAGGCACATTGCCAAAGTAGTGTTTTGGAGATGATTAAGCTGTCATTGTCCAGGCTGTACCTGCTCTATGGATAAATAGGACTTCAGCCTCAAGGACTGTTAATCTGGCATCTGTCATGAGCACAAAATTCACATTGTTTATAATGTAATGTAGCTAAGGCAGGTAGCTAATTCTGTTTTTACACCCTGAAGAGCTTTACACATGTACTTTTCTTTGGGGCTATGACGTAGAACACATTTTTCCCCTTTAAGATATACATAACCAGTAAAACAACATTTTACTTTCAGTTTTGTCCATGCGAATCTCCATGATGAAATTCACACATTAAACTAAAAAGGGCTTGAGAAAAAGATTGTCTCAAATTATCAAACAACATGGTAGTTGGGGACTGAAATTTCACTTCGACAACACACAAGTTTCAAATAATGTTCAATGCAGTAAAACTAATTAAAGCAATGGAAGTAGAGATTTGAAGGGGACAATAGTGAGAGAAAGGTGGAAGGTCTCTTGTTTTTCGTCTAAGTGAATGTCACTTCTCCAAGCCAGAGCTTTATACTATTAGATGAGTCCTAAGGGTTTTCATCTGTTCTTTATTAACATCAGTAACACACCAACCCTCTAGCTGTTGATGGTACTCAAAATAAACATTTAAACCCTCTCATTATCTGGGGAACAAGAATTTCAAGGTTATTTCAAAATCCCAGTCTCACGAATTACAGCATTTTTTAAAGTCTGCCTTCCAAGCCACTGAGGCAGAGCAAGTGGTTGCAATTTCTTGCAATACTAAAGGAGGTGGGAAGGAAGTGTTTATTTGGCCAAAGCTTTCTTTACAGATTTGATTTTCCACTCTACTCCCTCTACTCATTTTTGCCAAACCATCCTATTGTTGTTTAAGGCATGGGGCTAGTGATTCCTGTTTGGAATTTTGAGTCGTGTACAGATCTATTTACTGGGATGTTTGAGAGCCAGCTTAAAATGTCTGCAGCAGAGCAGGAGAGACTTTGCAATATGTTAAATGAACCATTAACTAGCTGTCTACTCAAGGTTTGCTCTGTTCGGTGTTAACTTTCTTAGTCAACACAGATGCATTACTGCCAAAGTAAAACTGGCCTGCTGTTTGCTAAGAATTTGTTTTCAAAATATTGTTTCAAGGTATCTGGGATATCCTGCATATAGAATCAAACAAAGGAGTCAGGAAATGATTAGAGACCTCATATTGCGAATGTTCCACCTGGCTCAGCTCAGTTGGCAGAAAGGCATGGTAACTTGCTTCAGAGCAAAAGGTTGCAAATTTGTCCACTTTTTGCTTTTATTTGGGTTTAATATCTAGTAACACAATTAGACCTGTCTTTTTATGGCATCATCTGTAATGCTCTGGAAGAACCTTCAGCTAAATGTAAAAATTATTAATTTCTATGTCACCTTGTTTCTCTGATTAAACTGCAATTGTCATCAGAAGAGCTACTGTGTAAAAATTCAGAGGGGTAGGCATGTTAATCTGCATCTGTAAAAAGCGACACAGAGTCCTGTGGCACCTTATAGACTAACAGACTTTTTGAAGCATGCTCCAAAACGTCTGGTAGTCTATAAGGTGCCACAGGACTCTTTGTCGCTGTGTGAAAATTATATTTTTGGTTTTTTTCTTTCAGTAATTTCCAAATAAAATGTTTTTCATTTACAAAGCTAAAAATTATTTTTCTAACTGCCAACACTGCAAACTAGAATGCTGGCATCACCAGAGGCAATAATAATAATTCTGCAGTTGGAACATGACTGATGATTGTGTTGATATTGTGCAAGGCAGACTAGAGCCAGCTTGCTTTTCCATAGCTGTACTGCCTCTGCAGTGACCATATAAATCTTACCCATACATAAATCATATTGCTTTCTTTGTTACCAATATTTGTTTTGGATTCATTTGGATGTGATTTGATTTTTCGCAATTTAAATTGTTTTCCAGTTCCTTCCCCGCACTTTGGAACAAAATAGAAAAGAACTCACACATTCAGCCTTTGCATGTTATAACAAATCTTCTACTGCACAGTTGTCAATAACAGGCAATACTCGTCATGTAAAATGCAGTTGTTTAACCCAAACACAGAAGAATGAGTTGCAACACTCTCCAGGCCCTTTCTTTGCAGAGCACAGTTCAGTATCTTCTGTATTTTAATTTTTCAATAAAGGATTGAAAAATCCATTCCCCTGCTTGTCATTGAGATGGGAAAACCTTCCCTGACAAGTGTAGGGGCTTCAACCTTCAATTTCTGCAGATTTTAAACTTTCATGCTAAAAATAATTAAGCTTCTAAACTTTCTAGTGGAAAAGACAACTTTCTGAATGTGAACTGCCTGTAAACCATGCAGGAGTGTTTTCCTGGCTCTTCAGAGCAAATGCTCCCCTGTCTATGCTGCTGCTCATTGCTTTGTTTCTACTTGGCAGACCAATGAATAGCTACAGAGACCACACTGAACGAGGGACTAAGGGATTAGTGGATGCCGGTCCCTCTTCTCCCTTTGCTGCAGCCAAAACTATGGTGAAGGGTAGTGTAGTGAAAGCATCTCATCCTCCCAGCAGCCAGGAGGCTCTGGAGGAGGAGAGGAGACAGAAAACTTATTTTCCATAATCAATGTTAATGGGATGCAGCACCCATGATTTCTCTTTGTACTTCCTTCCAAAAGCTGTGTTGTGATGTGTAGGTGCAGCAGTAACAACTGCCTCTGTCAGTGAGATTCGGAAGATAGCAGGTAGCTTATAACTTCAAGCCCTTCCCAGCAGGCAGCTCCTCTTAAACTGACACCAACTTAATAAATAGAGCAGATTAAGAAAACATGTACAAGATGACTACCAGGAAAGACTTTTTTTTTTTTTTTTTTTTGGTCAGTCAAGTAAGATAATATGATTCAGATACACGCACACGCGCACACAGAAAGGTGTTGTTTTTACATAGGCACTTCTCTGACCCTAGCGTCTCTTCAGAGGCGGGAGACGATGTACATTTGGAACATGGCTTATTAGTTTCTAATGTTCTCTTTTTACATTCCCTTCAAATTCCCTGACATACTTTTAAACTAATCTGCTTCAATATCTCATTGTAACTAGGTTAATGATCCTGCTATGAGGGGAGGCAATCTTTTTCCAAACCAGCTGCCTGGAATGGATATGATAAAGCAGGAGGGAGATGCATCTCGGGTAAGATCTCTCTCTCTCTCTCTCTCAACTAAACCATGAATATTTGAAGGACTAAAATGTGTATAGGTATCTTATTGTTTAAAGAAGCAGACGATAGCTAGGGTACTAGTAGTTTTTCTTTTTGATAACCAGTGACTTAATCATTCTTTTTCTGGACGGTATTTTTTTAAAAGGCTTTTACAGTAAATGTTATTTTTAATTTATCTGGTGGTGCCGTCTATATTAAGGATCCTAGTTTAGATCCCGAATGGTGTGTTACATCTGTCGTCTGTATTTTTCCATTAACATCTGTTGAGGTAACAAATAGACAATTAAGTTCATCAAACTTTTATTCATAGTTTATTTGCTTTTTATGGAACAATGATACAAGTGTTTGCAGAAGGAGGAGGGAAGCCTCACTGCTAGTTTGTATGTCCACTGCTACTTATTTAACCCATTTCAAGTGTAATGTTGTTTAAGTGTTACTCCTCTTTTCATTGTGTTGTACATAGGGCAACAATTTCAAGTATTATTTAAGTTGTTACCTTATAGACAGTACTTGCTTCAAGGAGAGTGATGATACTGAGCTGACTAAGCACAAATTTCCAGTTGATGAAGTACTTAGCACTTACTTGGGACAAAACTGATTTGCATTCCAGGCAGTAGTAGTGTTGAAGAGAACCTACTGTAGTCTTCTTGGACAGTAGCCAAGTAAATGAGGTGGGTTTTGTAAGTGTCCCCTCACTGGAAGGTTCTTCATAGAAAATAACCTTCCTCGGCTTCAAAGAAATCTTGTTACAACAAACATGATATTCTGGGACCTGGTGTGATTGGAGACAAGGTATAATATTTTCTCTATGTGATCCAAACATCAAATCAGTGGAAACCCACGCAAATATAAAAAAACTGGTCAGTATCAGTAGAAATGTCCTTGCCCAGGAGACTTTAAATCAGAAATGATTAAATGTACTTGGATTTAAAACCATATGAAAACTATATTAATACCCTCAAACTTTCAATATGCAGTCAGAATACCATATATTAAACAGGGATTGTTCTTCTGTAGTATGATCCCAAAGCACCATCTAGTGGCTGCTATGTTAATTACCATATCTTACCTCTAGTGTTCTTTTTATCTCATCAAAGCCACCACATTTCCTATACCAGGGATCGGCAACCTTTGGCATGTGGCTCCCCAGGGTAAGCACCCTGGCGGGCCTGGCTGGTTTGTTTACCTGCCGCGTCCGCAGGTTCGGCCGATCAGGGCTCCCACTGGCCGCGATTCGCTGCTCCAAGCCAATGGGAGCTGCTAGAAACAGCACCGGCCGAGGGATGTGCTGGCTGCCCTTCTTGCAGCCCCCATTGGCCTGGAGCGGTGAACGGCAGCCAGTGGGAGCCGTGATCTGCCGAACCTGCTGACGCAGTAGGTAAACAAACTGGCTTACCCTGGCAAGCCGCAAGCCACCTGTCAACCAGACTGTTGCCTGGTTTCTCTGGGCTGCTTCCTACTCTCCCCATTGGGTGTACCTGGGTGTCTGAGGGAAGCCACACCTCCTCGCTATAGCATCATATTGGCGAGTGGACCTGTAGCCACTGTGGGAAGGTTTGCTGCTTGTGCATGGGGCTCTCTTCCTATACCATTGCTAAGCACCGCTGATGGACCGACTTTGTCACGTCTCTTTTCATCTCTCAAGATGTTGGACCGCTATATATATCCATAATTTTTCTCCTTTTGTATATATATTTTTCCTACTCACATGGCTTAATCTTTATTATGTCACAATGAAACAAATTCATCCTCTGCAAAAGTCCTTTGGAGTTACTGGAATAAATTTGGCCCAATGTGGGCTGGGTACTTTTTGCAATATTTTTTAAATCCTCACTTAGCAAAGTGTTTACACCAAAAGTGTAGTGACATGATTCCTTATGAATTTTTACTTTTGTTTGTCATTTTGCATCCATAATGTGCTAATACTGTTGCAGTGTACACTGTCACTGTGTAGTAAGAATAACCACCAAAGCGTAGTTAGCTCCTAATAGCCAGGGCTCAAATGGGGGGAGTGTGTGTGATGTTTTCACTTAATAGATTATATGTATGTTCACAGTTTGATCATCTGTGCTCTGTTGGATTCCACTGGGCTCCTCAGGCTTGACTCCACCTCAGAGAGGTTCAGCTATACCCACAGGCAGGGCTGGATTGATGAACAGACACAAACCTAGGGCCCTGGCTGTAAAGTACCGGGACATAGGCGGTCTGATCTAGCAGTCCCAGCTGGGCTGATAGCCACAAGTTGAGGACAACCCACAAGGCAGTAGTCAGCAAGCAGGGATCAGAGCTGGGATTGATAAGCAAGAGTCAGGGTCAAAGTTAGGTTTGAGTCAGAGACCAGAGATCAGAGGTAGTTACCAGGCTGGAACCAGGAGGCAAGAGTCAGGCTGGAGTTGGAGGCTAGAGACCAGAAAGCAATGTACAGTCTGGAAGTCTGATCAGACAACTTCCTGAGCCGCCATCCTGGGTTAAATAGTGTGCTTAACCAATCAGAGGGCTGCAGGCTGCTGTCACTCTGGACCCTTTGGGATGTAATTTTTGCAGTGCCTTATCTCCACAGTGGTTCTTGGAGGTGGCACAGTGGGACTGTCAGTTGTTGTCCCTGGCTGCTTAGACCCAGGTTCTAGCCCCATGGAACCTTACACTGGCTCTCTGAGGCCTGTGATCTTTTCATAAACTAAGCTTTCATTTGAAAATGCTATTTCCAGCCCTCATGATTGCAAAGAAGAGTTTGAAAAACTGAGTCAAGCGCAGGGCCGGTGCAAGGAAGTTTTGCGCCCTAGGCGAAACTTCCACCTTGTGCCTCCCCACTCCCCCCCGCCCCAGCCCTGAACTCTGTGCCTTGCTAGTTGACATCTTTCCTTTCTCTCACTCCTTTTTTATTAATTTTATAACACTTTTAAAAAGTGAAACATCAAGAAAATTGTGAACAAATGGTCTGGTTACAACCATTTCAGATTTGAGATAAACTCTCTCATTAAATAACCTTGTTATCCACAGTCTCCAAATATTGGGTGATCCTAGTGATCATGAGGCCTGCATTATTTAGACAAATCCGAATGATTTAAGGATGTGGTCTAACTTGTAGTTCTTGTGCAGGCAAACTCCCATTGACTTCACTGGCAGTTCTGCCTGCACATGCCTGAAAGATCAAAGACCATTCAGTATCAACACACACACATGAAATGCCTTGCCTTGTCAACTTAAATCAGATCTGTAGGGACAGATTTTTCAAAGCTAGCCACCTAATTTTCCATCTGTCTTTGTGTGTGTGTGCGTGTGTCCACGCGCGCATAAACAGAGATTTAGCCACAATCCTGCAAAGCTCTTAAGCCTTTGCATAACTTTAAGCCTGTGAAAACTCCCATTGGTTCCAATAGTGTTTAACATAACATGCCTGCTTAGGGGCTAAAGTGGGGCCTTAAAGCCACAAGACAGATAATTGCAAACATAAACACTCATTCAACAGTTTTAAAAATTTGGTCCCTTCAATGATGTTTGAACCTAGCTTGTAGTTTGTATATTTTGACTGAGTTCTGTATAGGTGGTTGGTATTTTTAAATGCATCATATGTGTACAATGCCTAGTATTCTTGATGGTCTTCTCACTATCCACGAAGCACTTGGAGATAATTCATTGATGTCTGTTTCCTTTTCCTATTTTTTCAGAAATATTGCTGACCTTGACGGTTGCTGGTTGCTCCTTTCTTCAGCTGCCTGGGCTCACCAGCCCAAAACACTTACCAGTTTGAAGACTTGCATCTATTGGTTTTGACCCAACTGACCTGCCAGCCAGTTCCACTGGAGCGAGCTCAGCTAAACGCTGCAGACAGGATTCAGCTCTGCCTTCCAGAGTGGAGTCAAAACAGTTGTTGCTGGAAGAGCAGCCTCTTCTCTGACAGTCTGAAGCTAGCGTACAGACAGTTGCTCAGTCTGTTCACTGCATTCACCTTAGTGCAACTTAGATCTCTCCTGCGAAGTAAATGTTGACAGGCAATTTTCATAAACCATGTCAGATTGAATGTATTTAAATGTATGTATTTAAGGAAAAACAACCATGCTCTTGTTCTGTTCCTGTTTAGTTCTAAACCTTGGTTTCTTGCTTTTTGTTTTCCCTGGCTACTCAGTCTGGTGCAACGGATTCAATTCCATCTGCAAATCAGTGTTTTGAACTAAGGCCTGCATTTTGGGGTCGTTAGTGGGTTGGACGCTAGTGAGGGTGTGGGCAATGTATGGGGAATAAACAGCTAATCAATTGGTTTGATTTAGGAAAAGATAGAAAAGCTGGACCTTGTAGAAAACTATACAGATTAATTTTGAATGGGTTTAAAGTTATAAAACTGGCTAAAAACATCCTGTGAGAGGGCTGTTTCGTTAGGGGCTTTTTTGGTGGTTGTTTAAAAAAAAAAAAAAAATTATAGTGCAAATCATGAATCCAAAAATATAAATGCATTACCTTTTTATGGAATTAAATTCCTGCCTGCCTCTCCTGGCCCTCTTTTCCTCCTCCTCCTCCTCCTCCTCCTCTTCTAATAGGATAAAAGAACAGGTAAGCCCTTCATTTCCCAGGTGTGTTACCTGCAGTTTAGGCTGTACGTAACCAGTTGTTGAACAATGAATTCCAATGAGAAAGCATTTATTGGTGATGGTAGTGGCAGAATTGAGGCATAATATCAAAAAGAGCTAAAGGCACCTGCTTTAAAATGTGTTAATTTCCATTCCCCATCCCTTAGCTGGGAAAATAATGATTTGTTTAAAACTTATGGCAGATATCACTACAGATTTACCATCATGCGTTTTTAATTCTTTTAAAGCAGTGTGGACTATGAGGAAGTTTCGTAAGGTACATAAAATCCACTTTATATGTAAACAAGCAATAATTTAAGTTGAGAACTTAACTGTTTTAATTGTATAATTTTTTTGTGAGGTATACATGTTGTGGAGTTGATTCCAAATGAGGTACTTCAGTATTAAATTAGATATCTTCATAGCCGTGTGTGTCTCCTGAAAAAGTGTTTTGTAAAGGATCACAATGCCTTGATTAGACCTAATTTGTAGGCTTGAGACTTTTCAACTTGTGATTCTGCTCATAAAGTCATTTATCTAATCTATATTATATGCAGCCACTGTAGGAACCAATTCTTGATTTTTTGTATGTTTATATTCTTTCTTAATGAATCTTAGAGAAACTGTTACTAAACAAGCCACTGTTAAGGTGGCTTTTTTTCTTGCCCACTGTGGTTGGAATAATCTTTTACTAAACTGGCATCAGTTTCTGAGGACTTGAAATACCAAGAAATTGATGATGTTTTTGACCTCCTATTTCTCTCCTCTAACCCCCAATCCACACACTTTCTTATCTGAACTCAAATTTTTTGATGTCCTTTAAAATGCAATGCATTTTATAATATCTCATCAGTCATGCCTTTTGGGAGTGGAAGGTTTCTTTACCTGTAATTTGATTGTTTATTTATGGTGGGGGTTAAAATGTACAAAGTATCCGTTGATCTCTATACACAGCCGATGAAAATATGTTAAAGGTGATTTAAAAGAGTTGTTTCCCATGGAAGGATTTTCCCGAAAATCAAGGAAATCTGCTAATCCATTTGTTTCCCACTCAGAGGGACTCATAACACACAGGGAAACAGCACTTTTCTGCAGTCACCATTTTGTATGTCAAATTCTAAAAGGAAATATTTAGTCAACTGAGCCATCGTGTTTAGCTCTGGTGGAAAACTTTAAAGTAGCTGTCAGCCTGAGCTCCATAGTCTCGTTGATATGATGACATTTTTATTAAACATACGTTATATACCTGATTTAAATTTATTTATATAAGAATTGTGTAAATTAGAGGGACTTTAACTTCACACAACACAAAATGTAAATGGGTTTTAAACTAATTTTGTTTGTATTGTATTCCTTTTCAATACTTGACCCTAACTTCTTTCAATAGATTAATCTTTTTCACGGTGGACAAAATGAGTAGTTTAAATTTGTCCCTATTCATGACAGATCTGCAAACCTTTCTATTCGATTTGTAATTATGATACTTCATCGCCCATTGCCATTTTAAAAGGAAGGAGATTATACCTACTACTTTGGCTCAGAATTAGGTTCTGGTGTTTTGAGTTTTTGACTAGCTAATTAAAAAAGAAAAGCGAGTGAAGGAATCTTCAGATCATATTGATCACTGTAGAAACACAAAAATAAATAGCCAAATCAATTCCCTTCATTATCAGTATTTCTCATTCTGTACACAGTAAATTTGTTGGAGAAAGTGCTTGGATTTTGTTAAACAGAACAAATAATCAGTGTTCTACTTATATTACTAAATGTGAAAGGCACATAATGTGAAAAGTATACATACATAAACTTGGTCATATGACCCATTTAAGTGTTCATGTAATGTGGTAAGTTTAAAAAGTGAAGTGAGCTGTTTTGCTACAATGAATTAATTTGTACTCAAAGTTTAAAATTTCGTCCCATACCAATATCCCTTTTGGCCTGTATTAATTGAAAGCAATGTTTTTGCAGTTTATATAATGCATTTTTTAATATATGTTTTAAAATGGAGTTCATATGGGCTTAACACATGAAATGGGTGGCACAGCTCCACTTGCAAAACCCAAAGATACACAATCAGTTTTGAAATGCAACTTAAGCCATTAATTGTTGGTGTGAATTTCAAGTTTTCTAGTATTTGTATGGTAGTATGCTGCCGAAGAGCAAAAGTATTCTCTGCACAAAAGAAAATTACTGTAGTGGCTTTGATTTTAATTAGAATTTTCTCCCTGGTGTTTCTTTGTAGACTAAAACAAAATCTTTTCAGTTTCTTACTACAGGTAAAGCTATGTGCAAGAACCTCAAAATGCTAAAATCTAGCATAATGCCTTAGATCGGTTTTTAAGTCTTGTATATTCCTACCTAGCTGTCTGATGTATTATATTTGTATAGTGAATTGTGTACAATTTTGGAATAAGTGTATCATCACTTACCTTTATGTTGCTGAATAGAGATGGACACATTTCTTCAAACATTTACTGTCATTTAATTTTTTTCCCCTTTTTGTCAGTTGTGGGTTTTATTTGTACAGTTCCTCATCAAGTTGCATCTGAGATGTGTGTATATGAAAAGATTATACAAGGGTAAAATTAAGCAATATATAAACTATGGTTCTTCAGGAGAAAGCTTACAGTGTTTCAGGTTGTGATTTATTTTCAAAGCGGAGTTGACTCTGAACATCACCTTGTTCACCTGCATTGATGTTTGTATTTCTAGTGTGAGCAGTTTATGCAAAGGTAGATATATTCAGAGAAATTTTAAATACATTTATGCAAGTTAATATTGCTTTGCTGATGCTATTTGCTTATTTGATGTTAAATAATGCTATTGTAAATAAAGAATTCTGTTGTTATTGCATCATTTAATAAATTTTAATGCCTTCGGGTTTTACATGGCTTTAGAGATTTCAACGTGTTTCTGTTGTGTCTTCATTTACTCAAATCTGTGTGTTGAATTTGAAATGACACAAGAGGATCGATCAATCTGTAATTTTTAAAAGGACAATGGTGGCTTTTTTCAGTCTAAGAATCTTATTTTTAAATTTTCAAAGTAGTGGGCCAGGGGACTAGATGGCTCATACTTGACAATGGGATTCAAATCCTTTCCTAGAAAAATGTTTTGAATCCTGCCGAGGTTGGGCTTGACTGAAAATCGTTGCTTTTAAGTGGCCTATTTGAGATGAGTTCCTTATCGACATTTCTTCACATCACTGTTGGCAGTAACTGGGCACCCTTTTTGGCAGTTTCAACAGAGGTCAAGGATGAATGGCATGTAATTTTAACCAATAGAAGGGCCTTCCAGGAACGGGTAAGACATACTTAGGGTGACCAGATAACAAGAACAAAATATTGTGACACTTGGGGGGCAGCTACAGGCTCACCCCCCTCACACCTCACTGGAGCCATGGGGGAAGGGGGATACAAAGCCTGAGGAAGCCACGGGTCAGGGGTGCGGGGCCACGGCTCCTGCCGCAGCCCCGTCAGGGGCGCAGGGCCCCAGTTCCGGCTGCATCCCCACCACGGGTCAGGGGTCCACAGCCCACACTCCAGCCCTGCTGCAAGCCACGGGTTGGGGGCGCAGGGCCCCAGCCCCCGCCACAAGCACATGGCTCCCACCCGCAGCCCAGCCATGGGCACGGCCCCAGCCGCAGCCCCGCTGCTTACCTGGGGGATGGTTCCCACCCACTGGGAAGCATCTGGCAGGTTCGTCTGGCTCCTAAGGTCAGCGGCGGCCAGCGGGGTTTCCACTCCTCGTGCTGCGCCTGCCACAAGCACTGACTCCAGCTGCCATTGGCTGGAAGCTGTGGGGGCGGGATTTACTTGGGGGCGTGAGTAGCACGCAGCACCCCAGGGTCAGGGGTAGCTGGGGGGGTCGGTGCCCTGTCCGCGCCTGCAGCTCCCATTGGCCACGATGGAGCCAGCGCTTGTGGTAGGTGCAGCACGCAGGGACACCCACACACCCCCGGCCACCCCTGTGCGTAGGGGCAGCAGGGTCCTGCAGCCTGCCGTTTCTTGGGAGCCGCCCCAAATAAGCACTGCTGGGACCCCAGGTGAGTGCTTGCCAAGGTACTCCTCCAGCCCTGAGCCAAAATATCGGGACAAATGGCGTCCCGACTGTACATCAGTCGGGACACGGGACAAATAACTAAATATCAGGACAGTCCCGATTTTATCGGGACATCTGATTACCCTAGGCATACTGGCAAGGCGCTGAACTACCATTCCCCATGCTTTACCAAATACGCAAACTAAGACATTCTGTAGATATAGATTATTGGAGGTCTCTGTTGTCTAGGCTAAAAAACAAATGTCAGAGTTCTGGATTGTCAAGATGTTCTATCAACTTTTTCTAGGAAAGAAGTGAGGAAAAGTGCTTATTTTTATTAAACTAAAACATGACTGTAGAAAGCTCAAAGAGTACTTAATATATGAATAAGCAATGACATCCTTTCACTATTCCTGTTGAAGTCCTTGTTTTGAACAAGACACACCTTGCAATATTCTTGTCTTAGCTGAAACTGTTCTGCTATGATCCTCTAAAAGAAAACAATTATGTTGGCTGTGTCATTTTATAGCAGTTTTAGAAGGAGCTATGCCAAATATCTACACATCAAGGAATCACAGGATGCGGAGTGTTATTTCTGAAGAGGATTTAGGAGGGAGAAATACACGTTGACTTCATGTGTATCAATAGAAGAATTGACCCTCCCCCCGTTTGAACATGATTTTGGAGAAAAACATGATTCATTATTCAGTTAGTGCATTCATTCTAGAAGGAACTCAGATTTCTGGACAATAGTATTAGCTTTGAAAGTTGAGAAGTCTCAGCAACTGCCTTCCACCAATTTACAATGTACAAAATCTGATAAAGGAGCGAATGACTTTTTTGTCCCCTTTGCAAACAAAGCATTAAACAAGAATTCATGAGACGAATAGGCATATTCTTATGTACACATCATATGCATGGGAATGATTGAAACCTAAATGCAATGTGGAAAATATACCCTCTCAGTTTTCAGAGTAGCAGCCGTGTTAGTCTGTATCCGCAAAAAGAACAGGAGTACTTGTGGCACCTTAGAGACTAACAAATTTATAAGAGCATAAGCTTTCGTGGACTACAGCCCACTTCTTCGGATGCATACAGCTTTGATTCTTACAGTGTAAACTGCAAATCAAGTCTCACAGATCAGACTTTCCATCCTATTCAGATTCTGCCACTCTTACTCATACCGATTAACACCTGGCTCTACAAGTAGTCTGACTTTCTAAAGATGTATTCATGTAGCATTGAAAAGGATGCTACAAATGACCACCTAAATCCTGCCTCTTGTCTCTGAACCAAACTAGTGTTTTATAAGAATGGTTGGTTTTATTACTTCCAGGCAAAATTTAAAAAGATTCTAAAGAAACACCTGCATGACACCAAACACTCTGGTTTCTAATCTGCCCTAACAGGTTATGATTAAAGCTGTAGCAAGTTATTTATCACAGATCCCAGTTATCGTAGAAACGTCCCTAGAGGCTGCAATGAGCTGGACTCCTAAAGCAATTCCGCATACAATGCATTACCGCTGTGACTATTTGCTTCTAGTTCATTAAGGGTAACTGCTTCTCGTCTAAGCTACACCCTTTGCCCAAATGGAGGAATGGTCTTGTGGCCAAAGCACAATGGGGAGAAAGGTCTGGATTGTATTCTGAACTCTGTCACAACTGTCGTGTGTGCTGTAGTCACAAACCCTCTGTCTCAGTTTCCCCACCTATAAAATGGGAATAACAATATATATTTCCCTGCCTTATGAGATACTGGGAGACTTAATTCACTGATGTTTGTAAAGTGCTCTGAGGCCATGTCTACGCTACAGAGCCACCGCTACAGTGCTGCAGCTATGCCACCATCACGCTGTACTGTAGACACTTCCTACATCAATGGAAGGGGCTTTTCCATCAAAGCAGTTAATTTAGCTAGATAGGTGAAAGAATCCTTCCATCAACCTAGCCATGGTCTGTACCAACAGTTTGGACAATCTACTACAGTGCTTGGTGCAACATTTTTCACAGCCTTGAGTGATGTAGCTAGGCTGATCTAATTTTTAAGTGTAGAACAGGCCTGAGATTCCTACATGGCAGGTGGTATAGAAGTGCAAAGTAGCATTATTCCCGATATGCTCCCTGCTGGACAGAGAGGGAAGCAGCCCAAAAAGAAGGGAGTCTAGAAGGCAGGAGTGGATAGTTGGGTATCTGTTGTGGGTGGGTGATGATCATTCTTGTGAAGCCAGCTCCACCCAAAGGCAAGAGCCAAAGGAATGTGTGTGTCACTGAGCTGGGTGTATGTTTTATGAACAACATTCTGAATAAAATGGTCTACATTAGCTACAACTTGTGTCTGGACTGTCCTTCATCTGCACACTAGAGGCAAAAAATGTTTTTGGTAAAGGACCTATTTCAGTAGCCATTTCAGAAATAGTGCTGATAACATTTTCAATAAAAAGAGTCATACTTTTTTTTTTAATTTAAAGTAATTTATGAAACATTTTTCTTCCTAAAAAGGCCAATTTTTTTCCTACAAAAAATTAATTGAAAAATTTTGACCAGCTCTAGTCCTCTGAAATCAATGAGGTGACTCGAACAAAGAGAAACTACTCAAGTAAAATTTGTATGATTGGGTCCCATGAGACAAACTCTCAAAAGTTAAAAAGAAAAAGCTTTCTAATTGCTTATACGAAAATATTTGCAGACCAATTTAGGTGTTATAAAAATACTAATCTGAGGTGCATGTTTGAACTTGCACATAAAAACCTGGCTTAATTAAAAAAAAACACAACTGGGCAAATATTTTAAAATCAAATTATTTAGATATTTAACTTTTACAACTGGATACTGTGTACTGTTACTGGCATTATTTTGAATTCACGTAATGTTTGTAGTGCTATAAGTCTACATTACACTGTACAATGTAACCTTCAGTCTATGGGGCTCTGATGAGCAAATGCTGTAAGACCCTGGGAGCCCTTAGATGAGTTCCTGCACCAAACAGCACATAGTCTAGGGTCCCAGGCTAAGTATGTGCCTACTTTACTCACAAAGTAGCCTAACTGAACACAGTGGAGACACACACAAATAAAGTCTACTCCCATGCTTAAGTATTGTCAGGAGCAGAGTCTAAGGGCCCTATTCTGTTTCCATTTAATTCAGCGGGAAAATTCCCAATGACTTCTCTGGAAAGAGACTGAGCATCCCCTGGAAGGTGGTGATTTGCCTCAAATCCTGCTTATATCAGCATTTGCGAGGAAGCCAGTGGCACCTAGTAAATGGAGGCATTGAATGAACAATACCAGAAGGAATGTTACTGTGCACAGAGCCCCTTTTAAAGCAATAGCCTAAGTACACACTTACGTAATAGGCATTCTAGTCTCTTCAGAGATGAGTTGTTGGTTTTTTAAACTGTCTGAATAT
Source organism: Trachemys scripta elegans (assembly GCF_013100865.1). Classification (NCBI taxonomy): domain Eukaryota; kingdom Metazoa; phylum Chordata; order Testudines; family Emydidae; genus Trachemys; species Trachemys scripta. Next base: position 225,635,746 of record NC_048299.1, on the reverse strand, counting down.
GTTTACTGTAGACACAAACCACTGCCTGTGTAAAGGCCTCAGTACTCTGAATACCTATCGACCTTCTGTGAATGCCTTCATGTGGCTCCAAGGAAATCATTAGTCAGTTCTGCTCTCCTGGTTTCTATAGGAAGTTATAATTTTTTTATGTTGTGAATAATAATGAAAATTCTGAATAATGGCCCCAAACTGTTATACTGAAGGAACGTGATATGGCTGCAAGCCTGCTTAGAGGAAAAGCCCTGTACTGCCAAGCCCTCTGAACTGTGGATGTCATTACTACTTCTTGGAAAATTAAGGAAGCCGAATTAACTAAAGGTGTGAATTTGAAGTGTATTAGTTAAAACTTAAATTTCAAGCCCTTTTGCCCCTGGGCTGTTTCTTATTCTGTGTTTGTACAGCACCTAAAACAATGGGGTCCTGGTCCAGGGCTGAGGCTCCAAAGTGCTACGATAGTACAAATAAATATAATTATAAAGTACATTAAAGCTCAGGGTGGACAGTCTAATTCACATGAACGATGATAAAACGAACCAAGGTCACTTAACTTCTGAATGATCGTGTCCACACAGGGGTTTAATGCACTTTAACTGAGGCACTTTCCATTCACGACTGTCCTGAGGCCTGGTCTACACTTAAAAGTTAGGCCAATATAAGTATGGCACTCAGAGGTGTGAAAAATTCACGTCTGAATGCCGTAGTTAAACCAACCTAACCTTGGATGTTGATGTGGCTAGTCAACAGAAGAATTCTTCTGTTTATCTGGCTGCCACCACTCGGCGAGAGAGATTGCCTACAGTGATGGAAAAAACCCTTCCCTTGTAGGAAACGTCTACACTATGGTGCTATAGCTGCAGTGCCATAACTGTGCCTCTGTACTAGTGCCCATAATGTAGACATGGTCTTAGTGTTCCCTTGTAGCCAAGCCCTCTGTTTGTGTTGCAATACCTGAGCACTGGGGACCAATGATGAAGGCTAAGATTTTATCTCTGTTATTTTTAGTAAAAGTCATGGACAGGTCATGAGCAATAAACAAACATTCACAGAGCCAGTGACCTGTCAGTGACTTTACTAAAAATAACCGGGGGATGAGGGGGCAGGGCTAGGTTGGGGGAGGAATGGTATCTCATGTGGGGAGCGGGGGGACTCACAGGCCAAGCCCTCTGCCATGGCTGGGGAACAGCCCTGGCTCCAGCGGCCACAATGGGGGCACAGCCATGGAGGACACACAACCAGGAGCAGCGCCAGGGTTTTTGGCACCCTAGGCGGAGGTCCTTCCTCGCTCCCGGTCGTCGTCGTCAATTCTGTGGCGGGGGGGTCCTTCCGCGCTCCCGGTCTTTGGGGCACTTTGGCGGTGGGTCCCAGAGCGAGTGAAGGACCCGCCGCAGAATTGCCACCGAAGACCCGGAGCGCAGAAGGACCCCCCCTGCCGCCAACTTGCCACCAAAGGCGGCAAAATGCCTCCCCCCCCAAATCCTGGCGCCCTAGGCAACCGCCTATGTCGCCTAAATGGAAGCGCTGGCCCTGCACACAGCCTCCGCTCTGGAGCTGGCTGCAGCTGCAGCACAGGAGCATGGCCTTGACTGCAGCCGCCAACATGGCCCTGGGAAGCCGTGAGAGGGGTGCATGGCCCCTGCTGCAGCCCCCGCCAAGCCTGGGAGGCCGTCGGGCTGGGGCTGCAGGGTCCTGGTTCCAGCCAGCCCAAAGCCGTAGAAGTCATGGAGGTCCGGTAGAGCCACGGAATCCGTGACTGCCATGACCTCTATGACTAAATCGTAGCCTTACCAATGATAATTTGATAGCATTAACTCTGACTCAGGCCTCACTTTGGTCACGTGGTGTGTATCAGTTGATTCCCCTGGAAATGAATCGTTATCTCCTCCAAAATGGGCACTGACAGAACTTGGTATGTGCAGTGCCTATCTGTAATGGTCTTGAACCCTGTATTATGGCTAAGAGCAACTTGGGTTGTTGGAATCTGGATGCACACAGTCACTGATCAATTGCTGAGCAAATCAAGGCCATGGTAACTGATCACTTTGATTTGTGAATAAGAGAAACTGTGAAAGTGGCTCTTGCTGGGGGCCGGGCTAACGTCCCTCCAAGGCCAGTCTAGACATCCCGGCTTGGGCAGCACCTTGTTTTCTTGCCCAATAACAATGCTTTGTTATTAGCATAGCACTGGGCAGGACTCCTGCTAAATGAGGCATTAACTTCCCCACCCCTAGTCTATTCTAAAAGGAAACCACATCATATGCATACCATGGTAGTTGAAATGATTTCAGCAACCCCAGCCTCATGCGGGGAGGGAGGGGCCTTGGGCCAGCCCTGTGTGGTGTCCTATTTTCCCTTTGGGAAATATGGTCACCCCACACAAGGGGGTTGTAACTGCTTGAACAATCCCAGTTTCTAAAGCAATGTAGATAGCGGGGAACAAAAACTATGTGTAGACAAGTCCTAACATGGGGTGAAACTGGACCCTAACTAGGCCTGTCCAGATCTTTCTGATGGTCTAGATCAGTGGTTCTCAATTAGGAGTATGTGTACCCCTGGGGGTACTCAGAGGTCTTCTGGGGATACATCAACTCATCTAGATAGGTCTAGTTTTACAACAAGCTACATAAAAAGCCCTAGCAAAGTCGGTACAAATTAAAATTTCATACAGACGATGACTTATTTATACTGCTCTATAGACTATACACTGAAATGTAAGTACAATATTTATATTCCAACTGATGTATTTTATAATTATATAGTAAAAATGAGAAAGTAAGCACTTTTTCAGTAATAGCACTAACCACGGATATATAGTTTGCTATTTCTCATAATATTGTACTTTAAGATCTGATTAGGAAGTTTCCATGTCAGATATATTGTTCCCCTACTATTCTAAAATGGTGCCTATTCCTGATTAATGCAGTATTTTGTGGTTATGTAGATTCATAGATTCATAGATTATAGGACTGGAAGGGACCTCGAGAGGTCGAGTCCAGTCCCCTGCCCACATGGCAGGACCAAATACTGTCTAGACCATAGATGGAAATATAACTTTCTGTTTCAGATTTTAAAGTTCATGAAGCAGGCGGAAATCAGACTTGTTGTTATGAAGACCATGTTTCTTGCTGTTTCAGCAATTATTTTTGTGTAGTAACAGGCATATATTGTGATTCTGATAAATCCCTCACTCCTCTGGTAAAATTCTACCTTGCTCTGCGAACACGTATATATATCAACACCAAATGTTGAAAGAGTATAACCGTTGAGAATGTAGAAATCTTCAGAAATGGCCTAACTGTGCTCTAAGCCTACAAACTATTGAATGATAGAGGATGGAAAGCTGAATTTACATTTCTTGGAGTCAGAACTAAGGCTGTTTTGATTAGGTGTGATGGAAATGCTCTTGATGAAAGAGGTGGTGATTTATAAAGATTGTACAAGATCTTTAACTCTGGATTTCTAGTATTTTTAGTGTTTGTGTTACTTAGGAATTGATTTCCTCTGCCTTAACTTCAGGGTTGCTGATTTTTTCTTCAGCAGCAGTAGCTACAGATTTTTGCTTTTCATGTTCTACATCAATGTTACATGTGCCTCCATTATATGATGGGGAAGCTGTTAGCCACGGCCCTAGCTAAAGCTGCCTAAGGAATGTATAGGTGTAAATCCCCATCGGGATCTCCCTAGAGAAGCAGGGGTATGGCCCGAGGGGTGTATTGATGCCTGAGGCAGATCTCTCTCCTGGCAGGAGCCTTTCTGAGATCCCGCTCCTGCTCTGTGTACAGTTAGTGAGAGAGAATAAGAAAACCATCACCCCCTTACAGCCTGGCCTTAAATGCTAGCCTCTTCTTCTCCGCAGCCTCCTACCCCGCAGGCCCCTGCCCTTGACATCAGCGCTGAATGACAACGGGCAAAGAGCTGTCCCGCCGGAGGAGCACCGGCACGCACCAGCTTTTGTGGCAAGTGCTGGCCGGGTGCGAATCCGGACTGGAGCGGGACTTCGGGCCGCGCCCATCTCGGCTTGAGCAGCCCCAGGGGGCAAGTTCCCGGGCCATGCGCCCTGCTTGACGGGGCCCTAAGGCGGCTGCAAGTGGCGGTGATGTCCTGCCACTGAGCTGCCCGGGCTCAGCGGGACCCAACAAAGTGCGCGAGGGGAAAACGCCTCTGCAGCCGCCGCCTTCCCCGCTGGGCCTGGCCTGGCGCCGAGGGGGCGATCGAAGCGGGCCAACGTGACCCACCCCCGCCAGGCGGGTTTAGACCAAACCCAGCCACGTTCCCCTGGGCGGGATCGCTCAGTCCGCAGCAGCGCCTGGAGAAAAGCCACTAGCCTTCAGCCCCCAGCCAGTGCCCGGGGGCTGCACCTGTAGGGAGCGGGTCCAGAGCCCGCCCCGCTGTTCGTTCCCGGCCCGTTTTCTGGCGCTGTCAAGTCCCTGTCAATTGCAATGTTTCCCCTCCCTGCCAGCTCCCCGCGAAGGAAGACGAGCCAGCCAGCCTCGGGTTAATTACCAACGGGGTTGTGTGGTTAGCGAGGGAAACAGCGTTACATTGACCCTCGGGTTAGATCCAGGCAAGACAGGTCTAAGCTCAGTTCGCACTGGGCTCTGTCTGTCAGCGCGGGGGGCTGGCCGGGCTCTGTGCTTTCCCGACTGTCCCCATTAGCTACCTTTGCTGGGTTCGGCCCCTTCCCTGATGGGACTTAAAGGTAAGTTTCCTTCCCTAGCTACCATCAAGTGCGGTTAACAGACGGGCTAGGGGTGTAGATGGTCGTTCGAGGCAGGGGCTCTGTCGTTTCCCCCGTTAAGAGCCGTTGCATATTCGTTATGTATGAAATAACCTAATACTAAATAACAAGCTGTGACTTGCATGGGGAGAGCGACACGCACCCGAACAATTCTCCTCGGAACAGCGCTGCCGGGAGCAAAACCAAAATGCGCGAGTCTCCTGCGCGCTACAGTCATCCCGAGGAAACTCTAGTCTTAGCATGAGGGGGTGGGCTTTCTGCTTTGCACGGGATGGATAAAAAAATAAAAAATAAAAAACCAAAACAAAATCCACCTGGAAATGGATCTGCCTGGGGGTCCGTTATTGTTATCCACTTGTATTCTTAGGGCTCTTGGCCATGCACGACCTGACATCATTCCGCCCGGGAGGCAGTCTGTTACTTTTTGCCTTTCACCCTGCAGGATTTGTAAATAACCCTCAGCCCCATCATCTTCTAAACCTTCCGCGAACCCATCTCTGTAATAGTTGGGCTCTGCGGAGGTGTGTTCTGCTCTTTCGGGAAGATGACAGACTGTCTGTCTCTCCCCCCTCCCCCTGCTCGGGCTCTGGCTTTCTCAGGCAGGCAGGTAGATGGAAGCAATAATGTGTGAAAGTGAGCTGCTCCCCAGTGGCACTAAAGAGATGAGCTGATCTTTGGCCAATAGCTGGTGCTGGGCTGGGGTGGGGGCTGGGGGGGCGGGGAGGAGACGGGTCCCCTACCGTGTCCTTTAACACCATCTGCCTTGAATTGCCCACAAGCAGACCCAGCCTCTAGTGCCCTCCGAAGCAGGCTGCTCCGATGGGTACCACCGCGCTGGACAGAGCCCCGCGGCCCAGCTAGGGCAGCCACTGCTCCCCGGCTAACCAACAAGGGGCGAATTGGGATCATACTGGACCCTTGGACTAGAGAGAGAACCGAGGTGACCCAACTGTGTGAGTAGCATCAATTTTGCAAGCGCACCCCGGGCTTCCTACAGCTGGTCCCCCCGGCCCCCGCCTTTCCCTGCCTGCTGAGGGCTCGGGCGCTCCAGATGTTTGTTACAGCTGTGGGGTTGTTTAAGGCGCTGCTGTGGATATGCTCAAGTGCGATGGCGCTAGGAAGCCCTAAATCAAAGGGGGGGGGTGGAGGGCGGACTCGATCTCTTCTGCCTGGGTGGAGCGCGGATCCATTGCCGGTGACCTCTCCCCCGACCCCGTGTTCTTTAATTCGTGTGTCACGACCCCGGTTTGTTTCCCTTATTGGCCCCATTGATCCTGCCCATTAGGTCAGATTCATCGGCGCTGCCGGGGCTTCATCCTTCAGCCATTGTTAACTTGTTATCTGTCTATTAAAAATAAAGCCCTGGGAGAAGGAGGTTCCCCACTCCCCCTGCCCCCCCCCAACTCCTTCCCCTGCCGGTTCGGCCTCGCTTCTGCCCTGCGGAGAGGGACGGGGTCTGTAGCCCGATTACAAACTAGCTGCTCTGGGCCCTCACGCGGGACATGCCACTAGAGCTGGGGGGGGGGGCGGGGGTATTTGCTGGGGAAGGGCCGGGGGCTGGAGCCCCCAATGCAGCGCCCAGCTCCCAATCAGGGTGGGAAGCCCGATCCACTTCCCTGAGGGCTGGCGGGCTGTGTATGGAGGAGCCCCAGCCTGGCACGGCTCCTGGTGGCGTTTGCGACCTGAGCGCAGATTCACCTGCCAGCCGGCCGGCCGCTCTTCCCCACAGATTCCCCTTTCCCAGCTCCCTAGCCCCCCACTCCCGTTTCGTGTCCTTGATCTGTCTGAACAGCCTCAGGGGGTACGCGGTGGCCGGGGCTGGTTGCTCTCAGTGCTGGGGCTGGGCTGTAACCTCGAGGAAATGGGGCTAGTCGCCTTTGACTAGCGACTGTTCAGTGCCCTGGGCGGTCCCACTCCGGAGTCACCCCCAATGCGGAGATCAGGCTCAGGGAGATCGGGGCCATCCCTGAGCAGGACCCCACCTTCTTTCCTCTCCTCTCCTGTCCCTTCTCCTCTGCTCCACCTCCACCTGGCTCACGGCGGCTGCTGGACAGGTAGCTTTAACAGCAGCCCCTCCCCAGCGCTAGCCAGGGCGGCCCATGGGGGAGTTGCCCGGCTGGCTGGCTGGGAGAGGCGCCCAGGCAGGCTCTGAGGGGCAGAGGAGAAGCACTTAGATCAGCTGGGCCACACGCCGGGCCGGGCTGCAGGCGCTGGGTATTTCCCTTGCTCCGCAGACGGGGCGGCCTAGCAGCAGCCATGTGCCCCCATGTAGGAAGGAGCCGGAGGCCCCGGTTATAAAGTCGCTTTTTCTTCTCCCCTAGGCAGAGCGCGGCTGCTGCAGCGGGCGGGGCCGCTCCGTGTAACGTGGTGTCTCCCCTTCCCCACAGGTTCCTTCCTCTCACCTGCGGCTCCAGCCATGTCCCTGTTTCTAGCCGGGGATCCTGCCTCCAAAGACCAGACTTACGCGGGAGAGACCCTCCGGACCAGCCCGGGGGACATCGCCGCCTATTACCCGCCTCTCCTGCCCCCCGCCCAGTACCTGGAGGCGCTGGGGCGCCCTCCCGACCTCTTCCACCCCCTCAAATCCCTGGGAAGGCTGCTCGCCACCTCCCCGCCTCTGGCCCCCTTCAGCTTCGCCACGATCCCGGCCTTTCTGACCCGGCCCTCGGCCCTGCAGGGCGAGCAGCTCTGCAGCACCCCGTCCCCCTGGCCCTCCTTCTCCGGGCTGGCATCGCCCCGCAGCAGCCGGGCCCCGCCAGCGGGCCCCCCGCAACTGCCCAGCCAGGCGGGCGAGCTCTTTCCCGGCCCTGCCAGGAAGGGCCGAGCGGCGGCCGCGAGCCGGCCCAGCGTCCAGGCCGAGCCCTGCAGCCCATACCGCTTCAGCCAGGAGGATCTGCGCGCCGTGCTGTACGGGGCGGTGCGGGGCGCTCCGCACGCCGCCTCGGGGCTGCGGGGCCCAGCTGCCAGCTCGGGTAAGGCATCCCCCGGGGCCGTGTCAGTTACCTCGGGGGAGCGCGTCCCTATTGGCCCCGTCTCGGTTTGCTGAGTCCAACCCCCGCACGCTGCTCGGCCCTTTGAATGGACCCAAGCTCACGAGCGAGGAATCGCCTCTTGGGAGCCCGGAGCCCATCCCGGCGGCAGGGTCACACCATTCCGCTCAGCCGGACCGGGCTCCCCCCTCACTGCCCGCAGCTGTCCAGTGCAATGTGTGTGTGGTACAAACGGCTCGCCTGGGCTAACCAGGGGGTTCCTGTTCTGTTCGCAGGAGATGCTGCGTCTCACGCTCCGCTGCCGGACAGAGAGTCCCTCCAGTTACCCGAAGGTAGGTGGGACCCTAGGGCTCAGGTGCATTAGGACGCGCTCGGCTGAGCTCCTGATTAGATCGTCTGTATTTCTGTTTTCCTCTCGCCTTCCAGGTTTGTCCGTGTTGCAGACGCTGCACGGGGAAGTTCTGCAGCTGGGGGTGTTCTGTACCCACCTCATCCCCAGGGGCGTCCGCTTCGGCCCTTTCCAAGGCAAAGTGGTCAACACCAGCGAGATCAAGATTTACGATGACAATTCCTTGATGTGGGAGGTAGATGGGCTCACCCCTAGGACATCACACTGGCTCGGTCATTGCACCGAAAAAGGCTCTTTGACTCCTTGCTACTTGGGGTGGTGGTTTTGTCCTCAACGCCTGCAGAAACATGGAAAGAAAATAATCAAAGCCTTGATCCAGCCCCCACTATAATCTTTCCATTGACTTGAATGAGGAATCCCAAAGAGCAAGGACATGTTTGATTGCCCACATAGAGGCTTTATACGTGCAGGGATCCATGTAAATTGTGTACAAACGGGTTACACGGGGGAAGGTTTCTAACACCCAAAGTGCTAGGAAACCTGACAGGTTTCTTTCCCCATGTTTTATCCAGATTTTCGAAGATGGTCGCTTGAGCCATTTTATAGATGGGAAAGGAGCCTCGGGAAACTGGATGTCCTTAGTAAACTGTGCCCGGTTCCCAGAGGAGCAGAATTTGACAGCTATTCAGTGCCAAGGCCAAATATTTTATGAAAGCTGCAAAGAAATCTTACCCAACCAGGAGCTGCTGGTGTGGTATGGAGACTGTTATCTGCAGTTCCTGGGCATCCCCATCAGTTTGAAAGGGGCGACAGAAGGAAAGGGACCCCAGCAACAGCCAGAAGGTCAGTCCTGCACAGAGCCCTGTGGAAAGGGTTGTTCCCATTTCTCTGTGGACCGGTAGATTCTTTATCAATGCCAGTGATTATTTCGTTGTGATTATAATCACAGAGCTGCTTGTGTTCTGAATGTTTCGTTTCGCTTTTGCTTAGAACAAGACCATTTCAAGTGAGTTGCAGATTCCATTTGTGTAAGAATCTCTATTGCCTATTTCCATTTATTTTACATGAATTTCAATCTCCGGTAAATAAATTAAGCCTTTTCCAACCTTTTTAGGGGTTCTGCTTCCAATTCAGGGCGGAAACTTTCTACACGATTTAGTTTAAATAGAACCATTAGATTAAATACAATTAAAGTGCAAGGAAAAGGACCCATCCTTCCATTCCTTTACTTATTTGTTCAAATCTTAAAATCCTGAGGCAGAAATTCCCCGGAGGTGCTGAGAAGGCTGAATATTTATGACCAGGGTAGCTACCGACTCGGCGCAAAACTTCTCTGTTTGAAGACATTTGCAACCGACTCAGATCGCAAAACAGGGATACAAAATCAACAGCCAGCTCCCCAGACTTCACGCCATTTACTTCGGGTAGCAGTCTTAGTTTTAATTTGCTCTCGGAATTTCTATTGTGAACAAAAGATGTAATTTAGCACATAAAATTTAAGTGTTTTACAAATGGTGATTTCTGCCCGCAAAGAACGTGGAAACTAAAGTAACTCATGTTTGGGGACTATGGTCCCGTTCTTGATCTCTTTAAAATCAGTGGCAAAATTCCCCCATTGGCTATAATCGGCAAAAGAGGGCCCTGAATCAGATTTATATTTAAACATTCTGGCTCACTTGCCCACACACATTTTCATACCGTTTTGATCGTCAGTTGTAATTTTCACATTCACATTCTTCATAAAGGGGGCAGACGGTTTACACAGTAATCAGATGGTGCCAGGAAAGATGTGGGTGTCAGAGAAGACGCTGTCTCGTGGGGAAGACAGGATTCCAAAGCGAATAAATAAAAGACATCAGTTTTAGGTAGCAACTCTGTATTCTATAGAAAACATGTTGCATTCATATATATATATATATATGTTAGAATGATACTATATGAATGTATCAGGGAGACAGAATCACTGAAGTATGGTTCAACTGACTGCAGCAATAACAAAACCAAGTGATTCTGTGGACCTCTGAGTATCTAGTAATTATCATTCTAAGGTTGTTTAACCCTGACAAAGGATTTCATTTTAAAGCTTGACTATTTTGGATTTGTAACCATGGGAGGAATTGATATCGAAATACTTTTGTCATACGAAGGAAACCAAGGAAATTGTTAGGATCTGTTTAAAATACAGTAGAAACTTTGAGTCTGAAAACAAAAACACACACTTGTGTAGTACATAATTGACATTACTTTTAAAACTTCAAGCAACATATGCAAATTTATTTTTAAGTGGAAAATGAAACACACATTGTCAGTACCAATATTGGTAAGTATATAACCAAACCAATGATTTATCATGGGTAGGGGGGGGCTGTTTTATGTTGCAAAAGTCAGGTTTGTTTTGTCAGATATTAATGTGCAGTAGTTGTTTTACGTCGGGGTGTGCATTCAGACAGAGAATGGAGATCTCCGTTTAGAGGTAAGAGACAGAAGGGGTGAAAGCCTGACCTCACTGAAGTCAATGGCAAACGCCCAGTGATTTCAGTGGGGCCAGGATTTCATTCAAGAAATATTTGTCTGCGCCACACTCTTATAAATATGGTAAAATGTAAGATCACAAAAAGGAAATTCAGGAAGGTGCTTAGCAGACTTCAATCTAGTTTGTAAACTCCATTGTATTTTTCTAACTATGTTGTAATTCTTGTTTACAATTATTGTAATTCTAAAAAGCTACAATTCTCCTTGGTTAGGTTCCAGCTCTGAAAGACAATGACATTTGAAACTGACAGGCTATTTACCTCCAAGTATTTAAGTGATGGCACTTTCCCTTGTGTTGCACAGAATCTGGGGAGAGTTACAAATGCGAGAGATGTGGCAAGGTATTTGCTTACAAATACTACAGAGACAAACATCTGAAATACACTCGCTGCGTAGATCAAGGAGACAGAAAATTTCCGTGCCATCTTTGCAACCGATCGTTTGAAAAGAGAGACAGACTGAGGATCCATATTCTTCATGTCCATGAGAAACACAGACCTCACAAGGTAAGGATTGCATCTGTTTTGTTTTGTTGTGTTTTGTTCCCCTCTCCAAGTTTTCCTCTTACACTCTGGGTGATGGTTCCTGTATGAAATCTAGGAGCAAATCCAAGGAATTGTCCTAGACCCCTCAATCTCAAATGACAGTTGTAAATTACAATCCCTCTAGGATGTTTAAATGCTGACATTTAAAGAACATGTACACCTTGAAAGCATATCACGTGCTAGTACAATTCATACCACACCATGAAAGTACCTGCAGCTTTCCACGGGGCTCCCATTACAATGTGAACTCACCCAGTGCTGGGGTAGTTTGAAATGGACAAGATCTGAAAGCGAAGTCAGTGTACAAGCGGGAGGTGCATTTGGAGAGGACTAGACAACGAAATAAACAGTGATTTTAGATACCCGGCCAGGTTTCCATGGCATGGATACTTATTGATAAGAATAAAACATTTCACACTGTTAACATATAGATTCCATGATGGTCAGAGTGGGACAAGCCTGACTTTGAATAGCATCCATCCTGTTATGGGAAAGAGGGTGTGTGTGTGTGTGAGGAGGTTAGTTGTATTTAATTTACAACCACGTATCCCTTTAAGGGTTACCATGGTTTGTAAACTGTTTTGCCGCTTTTCTCTCTGAATTCCCAGCTCTGTTCCGCTAAAACCTCCCCTCTGGAGCAGAAGGGAGTTAAAGTGTGAGCTGGCACCAGCAGCTCTGAATTAAACCAATCTAGCAAGGACAGTTCTGCCGACTAGCCCGGCAGCGAGGAGGCTGCTGCCCCAGCCGAGAAGTCCTGCTGCTCCGAAAGCCACAGGCACACAAAGGAAAAGTAGGACGATGTTAACAGGAGTTCAAGGGTTTCTCTATGAGGCTGAGCGTTTTTCTCTTGCGGATTATATTTGTCCCAGTTAGCAAAGTCTGAGGGCTCGAGTTAGCGAGAGTGTCCGCCAGCTCACTTTCGTGCCTACATTATTCTAAACCGTCGTAGTGGTTGTCTGAACTGTTGTCATGGGATGTATTATAAGGTTAATGATTTATCTGTTTGGAGGCTGAGAGCAAGCAGCACGGAGGATTACAGAGATGATCCTACCAGGAAACAGTCCATCCTCCTTATGAATACTAGCACCGATCTGTATCATCACAGACAATTACATTTCCTGACTCAGGGGCTTCCCATGATTGCTGCGTGTTTGTATCCAATGAGACTCTAGTTGTAGCTTTGGGACTCTGCTTTCTCCTCATTTCAGCTAGATACTTTAAATAGAAAGGTGGCAGAAGTTTAAATCTAAATATCTAGAATATTCTGTTATGGGAGCAAATCTATGTTGTGATATTTGGCTAGTCTCCACCAAATACCTTTCTGTAGGCATAGGCTTCTCTCAGATGCACTGGCAATGTAAAACCAAGGAATTTTCATAACTGCTCAGTCAGGATAACCTTCCGAATTTTGATGTGACACAACAGAATATGTAATATTTCAACAACCTCTTACTTTCATATGAGCTGAAATATCATCCTGACTATTTTATAGTTCCTCCTGAAATAAAGTGAACTTCCCAGTGAAGGTTGTTATAGCTAGATCAGCAATATTTCAATGTAATAACAGTACAGTAATAGTATCACACTGATTTAGAAATAGGGATTAGAGATTTAGATTAAAATGTGAGTGTATTAAATAAGTTTTGGAATGTTGCGTCATGGTCTTTCTTTCTTTCTTTCTTTCTTTCTTTCTTATGCATTTTTCTTCTGCATGCAATTCATATTAAATGTCTAAACAGAAAGAAAGATATTTCTGTTTAGACATTTAATGTGAATTGCATGCAGAAGAAAAATATTGCAAGCCAAATCAGCAGAATGAAAAATCCATTGTGCATAGACTTTACATTCAGTTAAGTGCGGGCATGTTTTTAATGCAAAGGGTATATACTGAGACGATATATTGTTTAAATTTTCTAATTTATTTTTAAAAATTACTCTGGTCATCACCAGTCCTGGCTGAGTTTATTTAATATTATGGATGAAAATTTCACTCATGCAAATCATAACTGAAAATTACAATTCATGTTGAAGTCCATGCCAGTTTTTCAATACACTTCAATAAGTTTTGAATTGGGCTCTATTCTATCACAGGCAGCTACAGAATATGCATCACATTATTCAGATTATTACTTATTTTGTTAAAAGGAAGGCAGTGATCTTTCAGTTTAACTATGTGGGTGGGAATTCTGAAGACCAAATGCTCTTAGGATTGAGCCTTGGATAGTATAATGAAATGTATGAAAAAAAAATTTTAAATATAAAAATGGTCTTTTTTCAAAAATGAAAATTTAAAAATATATTTTTGGATTTTTTGTGATTTTTTTTTTAATGACAATATTTATTACCCCATTACCATTATTGAAATGGTGGCAGAAAAATGTTCACTTACCAAAACCACGGGTTTTCGTAAACAAACCATTTCAATAATTTTTTTATTAAAATTTAATTTAAAAATATTGAACCTTTTTGGAAAAATGTAAAATGGGTCCATTTTTAACCCCACACAGTGGAAACAACTTAGAAATTGCCCATGCTTTTACATTTGTTTTTGACCAGCTGTAATAAATATACATTAAAACATTTTGCCACTTATGAGTTAAATTAATTGTATTAGTTAGATTTATGTGTTTGTGTGTGTATCTACACACACACACACACACACATCTATCATTTTCAACAGTTATTGGCTTGTGCTCTGACAGGAAATCCTTAGCTGTTGTGTGTTTGTGTTAACTTTGTTTTCCTTCTAGTGCTCAGTATGTGGGAAGAGTTTTTCACAGTCCTCCAGCCTGAACAAACACATGAGGGTGCACTCCGGAGAGCGGCCCTACAAATGTGTGTACTGTAACAAGGTAAAGGAAAATCCAATCCTCTTCAGAGCTGGCTTTCTCCCATAGATTACTCGTAGATTTTCAATACTGCACAGTGTGACCGGGTGCTTTTCTTTGTAGTTCTTTTTAAATTATTTTTTCTACTTCAAGTACTATGAGCCTCTTTTTATAGGTTTTTCAAACCACCCAAAGAAAAGAATCCACAAATTGGCTAAAATTATTACTTTGTTTACTTAATGAGAACTGTTTTTAAAAAAGAAAGTGGAAGTGGTGTGGGAAGGATGGTTCTCTGGCTCGGGCTCTGGACTGGTACTCAGGTTTAGTTCCACCTTTAACTACAGATTTCCTGTTTGACCTTGGGCAAGACCGTTCATCTACCTTGTGCCTCAGTTCTCCACCTGCAAAATGGAGTTAATATTAGGTCCTTACCTCACAGGAGGGAGGTATGAGGATTAAATCTATCAATGCTTGTGAGGGGCTGAGATACTATGGTAGATACCTAGATAGAAACGTATGGTTTGAACCACTTCATGGGTCCTTATTGGCTCCCCTTCAGCATCAAGTAGTAATTGAGCTTATTAGCACTACTTGATGAGTAATTGGTCTGCTCCACAGGCCTGATCCTGCAGCTCTTATTCATATGAATAATACCTACTTGAAGTCAGTGGGGCTATATGTGAGTAAAAATTACTCACATGATTAAGGTTTCAGAGTGGTAGCCGTGTTAATCTGTATCAGCAAAAACAATGAGGAGTCCTTGTGGCACCTTAGAGACTAACAAATTTGTTTGGGTATAAGCTTTCATGGGCTAGAACCCACTTCATCAGATGCAGATGAAGTGAAAAAGTTTTGTATGAGGCATCTGTACACAGGCAGTTCTTTGAAAGAGCCAATTAGAAAACATATGTTGTGTAGCTTTGTTTAAAAACCTCAGCTTCTAATACTGCTCCTGCTCATAATCTAACCACTTCCTTCCATGGCTTGATATGACAAAGATGCAGCTAAAAGGAAGGTTTGTTACTAATCAGAGCTTGGATAATACATTTTTGTGGAAAAACCCATGGAAGGAAGCTTTAGGGAGGAAATTTCTGTTCCTCTCCTATTGTTCCATCAGGATGTGTGTGGGGTTTGTGTCTCATGGAATAGGCAACTGCAATTTGGTGATCAGGGATCTCTGTATAGGCACAGGAAATAGGAGTGTGGGGGTTGCTGCAGCACCCCCAGGTTTTATGTGGGGTCCTGGCTGCGTACGCTGGGTCTCAGCTGCTGACCCTGTGTCTGGGGTTCCACTCCTGGCTCCGTGCCTGCTCTCTGCTGTGGCCCCAGCCGTGGCCCCTTTAGCCCTGCCCCCCCTCCTGGAGGCCTGGCCCTGCTCCCGGCCTCAGCTTGGAGGGGCAGGGGGCATGGTCAGGAGTAAGGGGGCACGAGGTAAAAAGTTTGGGAATAGTTTTGCTGGCTTTCAGCACCCCCACTATAAAGAACATTCCAGCCCCTTTGGATCTATGTGAGGTCAGGCCCCTCCACGTGCAGTTTCTCTGCTCCTGATGGCCTCCCTTCCCTTATCCTGTTCTGGCAGCAGCAACTCTGTGGACCTCCTGAGAAGCTGTGTGGAAGAGATACAGTCTGGCTTTATTGCTTTTCTGCTTAACCTGTGTGGGACTGGGGAGAGGAGCCCTTACCCATTCTCCCCCAACTCTTTCCCCCATCCCTGACCTCCTCACAACCTGGTTCCTACCCCTTCCTCTAGCACGCCCTGGACCCAGGGCACGTCTGCCAATGGCATCTGGGAAGGGAAGGATGGTGCTGTGAAGGCAACTGATCGCTCCTTCTACACAGAATGGGGACAGCTGCATGTAAAGGATCTGCTCTGGGCTGAAATGTTACATGAACATTGTTAGGACTCAGGATGCTCAGGGACAGTCTGTCCTGTCCGTGGTTTGCAGAAGTCTCAGCTAAAATACTTGATATACTTTTAATGAGAAGTTACTTTTGTATACAAATTGTTGCAAACAGGTGTAGTGGTCTGATTGTCTCCCGCTGCAGCAACGAAACTCCTTGGGGTGGGTTTTGTCTGTGTTCTGCTCTCCCAGACATTGGCACCCCAACCTCTTGTGTGAAGTGAAATTTCATCCTTAACTTGCTGTTCATGAGTACAGATGGCAGAGCTTCTACCAGAGTGAGGGAATAGATCTTTCTGTGTAGTGTTGGACTTCTTTCAACATTGAGCTCTGGCAGTCACAAAAGGAGTCCCAGTGAGTCTCTTGTTGGCAGATCAGACTAGGGCTATGTCTACACTACCACTTTTATCGGTATATGAGAAAAAAACACCCCCCCGAGCGACATAAGTTACACTGACAGAAGCACTGGTGTGGCAGGAGATGCTCTCCCGCTGACATAGCTATCACTGCTCACTGGGGGATGGGAGAGCTCTCTCCTGTTGGCATCTACACAGGAGATCTTACAGCTGCGCTGCTGCATTGGTACAGTTGTGCCGCTGGACAGTCTCTAGTGTAGACAGGGCTAGAGATCACTAGTTCTCAGACTGTAGGATGCAGTTCTCCCAGGGAGTTGCCAGTAGATTTCTGAGGTGGTGCAAGTCTCTCTTCTTAATTCTCTACCATTCCAGAACATTAGTTGCTCCTCCTAAACACTCATAATTTCTCTTGCCTCCCCTAACTTACTGCTACTGCTCCAAAGTAATCTTGCTTTTTCCGGCTCAGCCAGTGCAGCTGCAGCCTTCAGCTGAGGAAAGTGAGGCATGGAGAAATTCAGTAACTTGCTCAAGGTGACAGTGGAAGACTGTGGCAGAGACTGATGCAGAATTGAGGTTACCTGACACCCAGTCCTGTTCCTTAACAACAAGACCCTTCCTCCTTTCTCTGTATATTATGTACCCCCAAGTTCCTTTGCACTCTGAGTATCAAATCAAATGACCTAGAGGTGCAGCTCTGCTTGGAAAGCAATGGCTGTTGGTGGTTAGGTGAAGAAGAGATTTGTGGGTAATGCAGCTACACTGATTTATAGCACCTGAGGAGATAGCCAATGTTTTTCTTGTGGGTGGGTGAAAGGGTAGTTATTTGTTATGTTCAGTTGATCCTGCTGGCTGCTAGAAGTGCTTCCCTGCTGTCAGTTGCTTGTCTACATGCCCTGTTTGGAGTCGTGAGGCACTATTTGCTGTATGTTAAGGAGGACAGCTAAGATCTCATTAGAGCAGAAAACAGCAGTGGTGCCTTTTCCCACCAACCTCCATGAAGAATAGTAGTAGGGTAGGAGAATGTGTAAATGTGCTGAAGTAAATGTTCTGTGAGTAAGGGAGAGAGAGCAGGGTTGGGAGCTGTTTCCTTCAAGGAAAGGAGTAAGGAATGTTGGGTGGTAGAGAAGGAACAAAATTAATTAGGCTAAGAAAAAAAAAGAGACAAATGAGACCCCTTAGTTCTGGTCCACTGAATTACAACCCCTTATATGTGAGTACCAAAAAGGCAGCGTTAGCAGTGGTAA
This sequence comes from Trachemys scripta elegans, assembly GCF_013100865.1. Classification (NCBI taxonomy): domain Eukaryota; kingdom Metazoa; phylum Chordata; order Testudines; family Emydidae; genus Trachemys; species Trachemys scripta. Next base: position 225,618,266 of record NC_048299.1, on the reverse strand, counting down.
CCCAATCATTTCTTTGCTTTTATTAATTTAAATGAGACCCTTTACAAAAATAAAAACTAGATTTCTTTTGTGTGGGTTAAGTTCTTGAAAACAAATACTGGAACAAGGGAACTGGGGTAAAAAAACCCCAATATCTAATAAATACACAGCTAATTAAAGACATTATTGACCTGACCCAGCCTCCTTTGACACATGGAAAATATATGCTGGTGTCTTCCAGTCAGAAATGTTTTCATTATAACCAGTGAGCCGGATTTTCTTCCCTCGCTAGTGTAAGGAGTCCACTGACTTTTGGTGGCATTAGCTCTGATCTATGCTCACTGGGGTAGGGGACACGGGAATCAGCCCTTGAGAGTCCTGCTTCTATGGCTTCATTTCTGAATGAGCAGAATAATCTAAGGGCTGTTCCAGCAATGGAGTTTCTGTTGCCCTTCTGATGGGGAACAGGTTGACCAATGCTTCAGTATCATGCTAACCTTCCTATGTATGTCTTCAGTGCTGGGTGGGGGTGGAGCTTTTAGGAGAGATTGTTTTCTAGACAATTGTATAACCGCTTTTAAACTCTTTTCTCCCTCCCTCCATGCCGGCCACCTCTTCAGGCATTCACAGCCTCCAGCATCCTGCGCACTCACATCCGCCAGCACTCGGGAGAGAAGCCCTTCAAGTGTCGACACTGTGGCAAAGCCTTTGCCTCCCATGCGGCCCACGACAGCCACATGCGGCGCACACACAGCAAGGACAAAGGCTGCACTTGCACCGTGTGCGGCAAGAACTTCCTGGAGCAGGAGGAATTCCGATTCCATATGAAGTTCCACGCCGCTCTTTAGCCAGCAGCCCTGCGTTCGGAGCTGCGTGTAGCTGTGTGGATGTGTTTGGTGTGTACGTTTCAGAAGATGAAATTCACCCTTGTGCCAGAGAAGAGCCCAGGGCCTAGGCATCATTTATATCACCTCATGGATGGCTTGAGTGGTGCTTTGGCCTTGTGCTGGGACCTCCACAGGGGTGCATCTCCCCTCAGATAAATGTCTTTTATGTGAATGTGACCATGAACGTTTTTGTGCTTCCAATGTGATGTCTCCATGGACTGTCCAGAATGATGTACAGAAACTCCTTGGCTGTGTTGTTGCCAGGTGCATTTTGTAAAACCAGTGTAGTCCTTGTTTACTTTTGGGGCTCCACTCCAGTTCTGAAGCTTATTTTCCCCTATTAACCGGTTATTATTTTATGAAGTGTATCGTTCCAGCCATTTTGACGCACATAAGGCGCAAGTCTATTTTTGTGAATGAGATGTGAGCTGGCTCTGACGTGTATTGCCTGTTCAAGTAGGGCACGTGTGTTTCTGGGCATTTAGTCCCTTTATTCAGTGGCATATTGGCTGAGAAAAACACTGGGGACATCCTGTTGGGGCTAGACCATTCCATGTAGGAGCAGAGTGGAGCCCACATACCCCGGGGAAGCAGCAGGAGGCAGTCTGCTTCAGGAAGGTAGCTCCCAAGCATGTAAAGGGTGCGTACTTGCTAAATAGTTGTGGGTTACAGCACAGTGGCCACCCAGCTCTGCTGGCCAGTGCAGGTTGGGGATGGAGCTGTGGTTTTACCTCCTTTCCATCTCTTTAGGAGAGCAGGGTGGAAGCAGGCCCTGAGCTTCCCAGATGCAATTCTGCTGGCTCTTGCATGAGTCAGTCACATAACTGGGAGAAGGCTGCATACAGCTTCTGCTCTGTGCACCCACGTAAGGCATGTCTATCAGCAACTAGACACCCCTGGCTGGCCTGTGCCAGCCAACTCCTGCTCATGGAGCTCAGGCTGCAGGGCTGTTTCATTGCTGGGTAGAGGTTTGGTCTTGGGTTGGAGCCCGAGCTCTGGGACCCTCTCATCTTGCAGGGTCCTAGAGCCTAGGCTCCAGCCCAAGCCTTGAAGTCTAACCAGCAATGAAACAGCCCTGTAGCCTGACCCCTGCAAGCCTGCGTCATCTGGCACAGGTCAGCTGCCAATTTTTCTTTGCTGTGTAGATATACCCATAAGGGGCAGGCAGTTCTTTTATGTCAGTACTTTCCCTTGTCTGTATGGCAGAGAAACGTTCTATTACCTCAGACCATGTTAAGGCAGGTAGCATCTATGAAATCCTTTACCTCTTGTGCTGTTCTGTATAGGGATCGCTTGGATCCTGACACTGAAATCTGTATCCTTTTATACTTTTTCATTTTGTGTGCTTACTGCATTATTATTATGGCGTTGCTATTAGGTGCTTGGGTTGTTTGTTGTTTTTAGTGTGATTCAGGTATAACAGAGTTTCTGAAAACCCAGTTCTGCTACATTAGCAGAGTCCCCTATCTCAGTTATGGCAAAGGGCATATTGGTTTAAATATAAGTTCTGAAGTACAAGATGGGCCCAGGAGTTCCTGATGTTGTTAGTTTTGAGATATATGCACTGAGGGTCAAATCCCACAAACTCTCTGATTGCAAAATTCCCACTGGAGTCAATGGGAGTTCCACATCCTGAGTGAGGACCTGAAGACTTGATCCTCCATTTCCTATTGATGTTGCAAATTGAGGTTTCTTCAATCCATCATTGATTTTTCTTAAGCAAAATTGAAGCCTTTGTTTATATAACTCTAAATGACCTCCAGGGGAGCTGTTGGGTGCTGTTACAAAGCCCACTTATTTAGGCAGCTAAGTATGGATTTAGGATATTTACTTCAGGTTCCTATTTTTTAAAATCTTGGCCTTGTGTGTGTGTGTATTTCTTTTAGTCCTTTTCATCCCTCTTGAAACTAAAGACGGGCCGAAACTAAAACCCGAGATCTGCTTCCTTACTACTTCTTAGGTGTGTTACAAATCTGAACCTGGATCCTGATCTGAGTTTTACCAATGGCCTGTTTTATAACCAACTGAACCAATCACCCTTGATCAAAAAGATCCCAAACTTTGGAGAGTCCAAAATCCAGATTATGCAGCCACATAAAGTGAAATCCGAAGTCCTAACAGAATTCTTTTTCTCTCTCAAACACACAGGGTGAAATCCAGTCTGGCGCAGAGGCTCAGCAAAAGGTGTATGCACTAGTTATGTCCTGCTGAAGCGGGGGCGGGGTGCAGCAGCCTTGTGGTAGCCTTTTGCACCAGTCTGAATTTCACCCACAGGTTACCTGTGACTGGGAAGCTGCGATTCTTTCTTTTACTTTTTAATGAAAAACAAAGAGAATTGAAACTTTTGTTTAAAAACCTCTTCCCAGCCCAGTAAGGATTTACATGGACTTTGCACACAAATAATGGAGAAATATGGATCACATTTTGAGCCGACAAACCTTGACAGTGTCCCTTTAAATATGTCACATAGCTAGAAAAATGTTGCTTGCATGTTTCATTACACTAGCCAAATAATATGTATATATTGATTTGCACTAATATTTCTATTTATTGTTGTACACTCATGGTTTTCATGGATAAAAGTCTTGCAAGGAATATTTATAAAATGATTTAATTGTAAATGAAATATTTAGGTTCAGCATTAGTTAATATGTAGGCAATCTAGTCAATACATATTGTATATATGTGTAGGGGAAAGTGGATGAAGGTTTTGTTTGTTTTGGAATATTTTGCACATATTTGGTACCAAAGATTCTTATAGCATAGAAAGGACACAGTAAGAGCCTAAGCTTCTAAGTGCTGAATTGATGAAATTCCCTCCCATGCAGACAGCCGGCACAGAGCTCATAGATTACTCAAGTCATGCTGAAGTATAGTTAGGGGGTTTATATGGGACGTCATTTGCTGGCCCTCTGCACAGAGGTGATTTTCACCCTTGTAGAGAACTCCCATTCACAAAAATGGGAGTTTGGTGTGTGAAGAGCTTTTTGGTTCAGGCCCTTAGTTAACTCAGGATTCTATGAAATCATCAGCTACCTCAACAATGAACCAAATGTGTCTGACTTACTAAGAATTAGCTAGAAGTGCTGTGAAATGCATACAGATGGTTTCCCGGATAGGTAACACTCACCATCGCACATATGTGAGGATTATTTATGGAACTGTGGTGCCTCATTGTTTGTAGTCCTTTAGTTGTATATACTTTCCTCTTGTAGAAAGCTACACTTTGTACGAAAACACAAGCCGTAGTTTTGAAACTCTGCTATAGTGCAGTTTTATCAAACTGTGAGGGGGAATGTGAGGGGTTTCACATGTGCTTCTGATTGTAGGTATCCTGTTTGTTATATTGCATTTCATGTGTTTTTATGTTAATTATTAAGAATGCTACTGTGAGATTAATGCAGAAAGCACTCAAACTAAATAAATGCTATGAGGTTCTGGCTTTCAGGAGAAGGCTGCTGAGTTTTTCGATTCGATTGGTAATACACACATTTACATTCTAAATCCTTATGCGGAAATATAAAATGAAGCAATTGATATCTTGGCAAACTCAGCTAAATGCATCTTGAGTGTAAATCACACATCCCTACATACAGCTGGAGCAACTGGTCTCTGTGCTGGGAATTAAGGGCTGGCTAGATGGCAGTTGACTTCAATGGGAGGTGAGCTGCCCAGCACTTTACAGGAATGGGCCTAAATGGATATGCATGAGTTCTGGCCACTGAATCATAGATCCAGCTCCCTCCCCCTTGCGAATACTGTGATGATCCCAGGCTTATGCCAATAAAAGCTTTTTGCCACGTCGAAATATATGTGTGGAGAATCCCAATTCTACCTGCAATTCCCATCACACAGCACCTGAAATGCAACTGTCTCTGGGATGGAGGGTGGCAACTGACCAGCGCACTAGAGTGGAGAAAAGGAAATAAAGCCACGTGGCTCTGCAGAAGACAGCAAGCGTGAAAGCAGCTTGAATTGCTCGCTAAGTCCGAGGGTGGGACAGCGCTGTCAATTCTTAGTTTCTGCCAGGGGAAATGCAAGGATTGTCAAAGTAAGCATATGCACGTGTGTTGAGGTTCCTGCAGGAGAAAGATGAGGCTTATATTAGGGAATGCTCCTTTTACCCTCAGTAGTCTATGCATGTCCTGTTTGTGGACAATGTGCTAATGTTTCCTTCTAGAGGATTTAAATTGTAGAAGAATGTTTGCCCCTTCTGTTGAAATGCTGCCAGGGGCCTGGCAAATGAATAGCCCCAGACCGCTTAGCTGCGAATGGGATTTCATGTCCATGTACTGGGGCCAGAGGGTGGTGTGTTTGAGGAGGGGTGTGCTGCACTTTTTCATCTGGCATGTTCCCCGAAGGATTGCTTGCTGTAAATGTAGCAAGGCACTGCCATTAAAGCAGTGGTGCTGTTTGTCCAATTTAATGGAGAATATTCATGACAAAGCTAACCGTAAAGTCTCAGGATCCTTTCTCCTGGGATTATCCCAGCTGTTAGATCCCTTTGCACCAAATGATTAAATTCTCCTGTTAGCCTTATCTGAGGTAATACGTAAAACACAGCACTTCTATCCAGCTGCCTTAACAGAAACTAGGAGGAATCTTTGGTTACCGTATGTTACATATCCACACAGATCCTAGAGGAGGTTTGCAGGGAGTTCTCTGGGATCAGGATTTCACCCAAATACTGTAGCATTCTTTTAGCTCAGGCGAAATGACCATGGGACTTGCCTTATCACACACAGCTTGTGGTGTTCTGCCAATTTTTGCCATGTCTGGGAAGAGATGTGCCTGAAAATGGGAGGGGTATGTCAAGTCATCATGATAAATCTAACCTTTGAGAAACTAATTGATTTAAGTGCTTTGCTTTATCTGTATAAAGGTATTTTAAATGTTAAATGGGAGGTGATCTAAATAGAAACCAGAGGGGGATGGCAATCTCAGACTTTCCTTGGGTTTCAGGGGCAGGGGAGTGTATAACCTCTGAAAAGGCACAATGTGAATGACAATAGAGAGACTACAACAATAAGATGGTCCTAAAGCTCTGCCTGACAAGTGCAACAAAACAAATGCCACTCCAGTGACATCTGCTGCCCTTTGGCTGTGTCCAGCATGTTACCAAATGTTCAAATGCTTTTTTTTCTTCTTCAAAGCACTGTCCTGTTGAATTCAGTGGGGGAATGAGTGAAAGACGTAGGCAGTTAAGTATCGTGGAAAGCAGCTTAGTGAATTACAGATAATGCAGCAAACAAATATTGATTAAGCCAAACTGTTCATTAAACAAGGGAAATCATTTCACCTAGGGGGGCCGAGTGTGGGGTGTTCTCTCCACCTCACAGAAGTTTCTCTGCAATCTGTTTAGCCCTACAAACACTTGGAAACTTTCTCTCTTACAAACATGCTAACTATCTCTCTCTCTCTCTCTCTCTTTCACACACACACACACACACACACACACACACACACACACACACACACACACACAAACTATATCACTCTCTCTCTCACAAACACACATTCTCTCTCTCTCTCACTCGCACAAAAAATTTCACCCACCCTGCCCAGCAGCAAATACAGGGGCAGTGGGAGACATACAACTGGTTTCCTATTGCTCTGCTGGTAGAGCAGCCTCAGGGCTGACAGTCCAAATCTGCATTTCCATAGAGACTTGAACAAACCATCTAAGTCCTCCATTCAGCTGTCATCCATGTACCAAAACAATTTCTCTGGAGATCTTTCCCCCAATTCTCTCATAAGTGACCCTGGGAAAGTAAAGAGACAAGGTGGGTGAGGTGATATCTTTTATTTGATTATCTCACCCATCTAGTCTTGCTAATATCCTGGGACCAACACAGCTACAACTACACTGCATACATGGAAAAGTAAGGCACAAAATCACTGGCCCATATTCAGGTGGAAACCCTCTAAGGAAGAGAAATCAGGCTACAGATCCAGTGGGAAATGTCCCAGGTGTTATTCTGATGCCTGATTCAAAACCTGATTGTTGCTTTTAGAACAACCAAATCCCACAGTAGCAAATAGGTACCCACTGTGTTCCTTCTACACCTGACTCCATGGCATTCCGATCACAGTGACCAGTGCAATATGGAAATGTGGATTAGATCAAATACATTCAATCTTCCCTCCCTGCTCTGCTACACCCCGCCCCCCACCCCGAGTGTTAGAAACACAGGATTGGAGAAAGAGATGTTGATCCTCTAACCCCTTCCTGATCCTGGCAGGGTCAGTACCAGACATTCCACTATGGAACCCCAGGCAGCACCTGGTGTAATAGTGAAAACCCAGTGTAATGGTAAAAACTCTATCACTGTCTCAGTTGTGTCACCTTGAGTAGGCCACTTAGGCCAAGATTTTAAAAAGTGACTAGTGATGTTGGGTGTCCAATGTAAGACATCTTAAAGGGGACTGATATTCAAAGGGTAGGTGCCCAATACTTTCTGAAAAGTATTTGAGGTGAGTCAGATTGGCCACCCCCAATTTGAGGTATGCAGAATCATTTGAATATCCTGGCCTTAACTTTTCTGTTCCTCAGTAATATGGAGCAATAATACATAGTCCCTGTTTATACCAAGTTTCTTTGCACTAGTGTAGCTACATCAATTTAGTCACACTGGTAAGAACCCTGAATATAGCTGAGTGGGAAACGGGCTTGCATTCCTGAGACTTACTCCAGACTAAATCACACAGGTGCTAGCCCCATCTTGCACCAGATCAACCCAGCTACAATGTGGGGGTTGAGAGCATCCCTACAGACATGAACAAATCTTCAGTCTAGACAAAGCCTAGGTCTGAGAGCCTTGGGCAGGGACTGTATCTGCCTATAGGTTTGTACAGCGCCTCGTACAGTGGGTCCCCTGTTCTGACTGGCAAGGGTGGATACTGCTGTAATATTAAATTTTCATGCTGATCCTGTTTACCCTGCAGGGGACTAGTAGGACATCGTTCAAGCGCATGTGAAGCCTTTGAGATTCTGGATGGAAGGTGCTAGAGAGGCACAAAATATATCATCCTCACGCTGCAAAGGGGACAGGGAGGGAAAGCCATTCTCTGTGGCCTTCAACTGCCACAGAGGTTTGCAGACTAGCCAGCAGAGACGCAGGAGCTAGAAAAACACATTTCATGGATCAAAAAATAAAATCTAAATTAGCCTTTCAGTAGTAGAGAACATTCCCCCTGTCTATGGCAGCTGACTGGATTTATTGCCACTATTGGATTTCACTGGGCCTATTTTGAAGCATCTCTCTAGAACTAGGGTCACTGTAAACATTAAAATCAATATTAAGCCAAAGAGGAAATGACCCCGGATTATAGTCAAACAATAGATCCAATTTAAAGATATGATCTCTTAGGTGAGTTCAAGATAGCAACCCCGTGAGCGAGACTGGGCTGAACTCATTCTGAGTGTAATCCCAGTGAAGTCAATGGAGTTGCCCCGGGGTGATATTGACCCAATACATCTCTGTGATTTGCTGTACAGGGCAGCAGACAAGACACCAGGCCTTTTGGCAGGGTGGTAAGCACTGTACTCGGTGTGGTGGTAAGGGAGTCTGGCCTTTGTGCCTTACCTCCTCCAATCTGCTCCCAATGCTGACTGGGGAATGATGACACTCCCTGGAGACAATGTGTTTGACCCACAGACTCTCTCTAAGTGGCTACCTGTCAGTTTCCATTTCAGCCCCACCTTACTGTTTACAGGAGTGCTGACCACTAGCTGACATATTACCTGTATTGATTCTCTAATAGCTGTCAAGGTGGAGAGAAAGACTATTCTAAGACAAGCTCTGAGCTCTTAGCTGAGTGGGATCATAAACGCCCCATTAAAGGTTTCATTCAATAACAATCTTTACTAAAGTAAATGGACATCAGTGGCCTCCCCCTCAAGCCCCCTAATGCAAGGGCCATTATAAAATGGGAAGGCAGCACTGAAGCAGACTTATTTCTGCAGTATCAGTTTCAACAACATTTTCCAACGATTCCTTTAATGAAAAGCTGATTTTTTTTCAGGGCCATGAACCACCAAGATAAGCAAAGCATCCGTTCATCTTTTAGAGCGCGCCAGTTCTCCTTACGGCTGGTTTCAGCAACCACATCTGTCAGTATATAATTACAGTTTAGAAATGTAGCACTGGGTAAGAAAGTCGGGTAGCAGCATTAGCTGTAGTAGTAAATATTTATATTATAGTTGCACCCAAAGACCCCAGTCAGCATTAGTGCCCCATTGTGCTGGGCACTGCCCAAACCCAGGAAAAAGACAATCTCTGCCCTGAAGGGTTTGCATCCTTCTCTAATATGCATCCACATTAAAAATATAGACACGTGGTCAGTGCTGGCCTAACTCTGCTCCCTCTGAAATCATTTAAGCAGCCAGACCAGTGCTGAGTGCTTTTGAGCCTAGTGCATGGTGACCCTGATCCAAAACCCATTGTAGTCAATGGGCGCATTTCCATTGACTGCAATGAGCTTTGGGCCTTGGCTCAGCCCCACTGAGAAAATGTGTGTAAAGATTATTATATTTATAAGGCCATGTCTACACTACCACTTGTGTCGGCAAAACTTAAGTCGTTCAGGGGTGTGAAAAAAACACACCCCTGAGCAACATAAGTTTTGCTGGCATACGTAATAGTGTGCACAGCGCTGTGTTGGTGGGACAGCTTCTCCCGCCGACATAGCTACCGCCGCTCGTGAGGTGGTTTTATTATGTCGATGGGAGAGCTCTCTCCCGTTGGCATTGAGCGGCTACACGAGCATTCTTACAGCGGCGCAGCTGCATCGGTACATCTGTGCTGCCATAAACACGCTAGTGTAGACATGGCCTTAGTCTGGGCTAGATTTTCCATTAGCCCCCTCTGGTGTCTGTAAGCATTAAGCTCTTTCCTTTCCTTGTCAGCTTAAAAAAGACATAAGAATCCTCTGAAGAAAACTGTATCTCAGTTACTTGTCTGAAGACCACATAGGTGAAATGTCCACAGTGAAAAAGAAAAAAACCACATGGCAGATTTCGTGCCCCAAAGAGGAAATTTCCTGGAAGGGTGATATACACATTTGATTTTTTTACTCATTGACTTGCATCCCCAAATTATTTAATTTATTTATTTTATTATTATCAAATAATTAAAAAATAAAGCTTTGGGCGGGTTTCACACCCAAGAAAATAGAAGAGATTCTCCTTGTTTGGTTTTCTTTGTGGAGAGTTATTGTCCCAGGATATTAGTGAGACAAGGGGGATGAGGTTATATCTTTTATTGGTGACCAACGTCTGTTGGTGAGAGAGACAAGCGTTTGAGCTACACAGAGCTCTTCTTTGGAAATTTGACTCTTTCATCAACAGACGTTGGTCCAATAAAAGATATTACGTCACCCACCTTGGTTTTCTTATAGCACAAGAAGGAAGGAGACCTTACAAAGTGCAGGTGCCAGCTAGGAAGAGCTCAATAGGATCCTTTTAGAAGGATTGGGGGAATATGAGAGATTGAGGGGAAAGGAATCTGGCATGTGAATAAAGATTTTTTTCCCAGTGAAACTAAGCAACACACTATCAAAAAGTTGACTAACTTGTCAGGCTCAGGAATCTGCATTCTGAGATTTAACTTGGATAGAAAGTTTCTGCCCAGACTTCATTTTTACGTTCCTTTTGTATTTCTATCTATCGCATTCAGCACCTTATTCCTATGTATTTCACACAAGGGATTAACTTTCTTTTACGTGGCTTACATTCCTCCTAGCAAGTGTCTTGGTGCTGGTTAAAGCGAGTAATTCACAATGGATATTTATTCAAGAGTTTTAGCTGATCCTTTTTTGTTTGCCACCAGACTCCTTGTTGTTTTTTGTTTTTGTAACTGTAAGGTAAGGAGCAAGCAGTGGGTCTTCAGTGACAAAAACTGTACAGCTTTTACGGCATTGATTGATTCAGTCTAGAGGGAACAGTTTTGGCTGGAATGTAATTATGATAAAAGGGTTCTATGGGAGATTTAAGGAACAGAAAGTTTCTCTCATGGACGAGGAAGCATTGTTTAATTTTTGAAGCAGATTCAGAATGTAAGGATAACTAAAATAACTGTTAAAATGTTTTAAATTGCCTCAAACCATCTGTGCATTTGATCAATGGCACTTCAGTTTAATGATGTCTGTTGTGTGGATGCACTATATCCTTGTTTTCTCATTAAAAGCAATAATAAGAAAATCAAAAGTGTTATAAAGGTCTTTTAAACTTTACCTGTTTTCTCTCTTTTGAATCTGTGGTTTGGGGCTCAATCTTTTGGAAGCAAGAGAATTTTATTCATTTAGTACAAATTGTAAATTTCCAGTTCTGAAATAATATTAAAATATGTTGCATTTAAGCAGAAAAATGTTAATTTGTAGTTTTGAAATACGATTTTTTTTTACAAAAAATCAAGTGCACCTCAACTCAGCTCTATAATACTAAGATTAGACTAGACACTAATATGTAGGCTGCCCCAAAGTTATAACCAGAGTGTTAAAATCAAAGTGAAATCATTCAAAAACCCTCCTATTTGCTTCTATTTTAATCCACAATATACTATGTGTTGCATTAATAATCCTTTACTATGTGTTACATTTAGTCAGTGTTTTGCATATATACTTGCCACTCCTACCAGATTGTAAATGAAGTTTGATTTACCTCTTGTGATATAACCAATACACATATATATTTTTTAAATCTTGGAAGATTCAGGAGGATGGTCCTGTGGTAAACCAGGCAATATTGAATTGACCCACTATTACAGAATAGAGCTACTAGAACTAGTATTTATTTTCATACCTGATGTTATTTCTGTCCTTGGTAGCTTTAATGTTGTAAAAGTTAATGGGTGGAATGGAGTTCACCACCATTGTGGTTTTTTTTTTCAAGAGATACTGTGGCTTTAAAAATCAGTGCCTTCAGTTTATTTCCAAGCACAACTTGAAGGATGCTGAGCAGATGACTTTACAACAATGACAGATGGTTGGCACTCTTCTTGTGGGGCTGCTGATTACGATTATGTTCCCTCTAGATCCCAGTGGAGTAGTGGCTCAGTCACCAGTCACTGACTCACCCTTCCCAACCTCAGTTTTGAATTGGCATAAACTGTATTGTACCTTTCTTGACCTTTGTTGTATTTCTAAATATGGGACAGCGTCTGTTTAAGTGAAAGCAAAGGTCTCTGAAGATGCTTCCCTGGCAGCAGATCTTGTGGACAGATTAACTGTTTTCTCATACTGATACTCATGATACTCATCTGCATAATTTTACCATATTAAAATTGACTGCTCGCAGTCTTTCGAAGACATATTTTCAGAGATTTCTGCCAGGGGCGAAGGGGAATCAGTTGTTAAAAAACTGAAGGTCAAAGGTGAGTGTTTACAGTCATTAAGAGCTAATCAGAATTTTAATCTGCAGGTATTTCATTGGTGGTGTAATTTCGAAACCATTCAGCTTTAACACTGTTTGGCTTCCCTGAAAGAGTTAAGGCACAATTGGCAGCACAAAACAACCATTAACAAGGACAGACAAACATCCCCTGATGCTCTTTAAACTTTATATATGTAAAGTCTGAAAAGAGGGATAGTTGTTCCCCTTCACTTGCATTCAGTCAGGTCTCTTCCCCAGCTAGCAGTTCAGCAGGATCCATAAGCACTGTATGTTGCCTATATACATATCAATTCCCAAAGGCCTTTAGAAAAAGCTCTTAACCTGCTATTGTAACAATTGTAATGTGCCATCCTGTAATCCCGCCTTCTCCCACCTTTTGACTGGCTCTGTAAGGCTGTGAAAGGAGCCAAACTTATTGCATTATGTACTATACCTGTGAAGCCAAATCCTTCACTCCTATCCCATCTTCCAGTTTCTTTTTGGCTACCACTGCAAGTGTGTGGGACCCAGATAGCAATGAAAATACATGACTAAATTAACTAATGGAGTTGGTATGAAAATAGGAAAAAATGGTCAACATAGCTTCAATTTTTTCCCCATTTGAGAAAATTTTGAAATTTGAAAACATTGAGTTGGCTCAATTAACTAAGTCCAGAGGGTTAAGCATGCATTTTAATAATATGTATATCACCTTTAGGACAGTGCTGTTCACAATCATTTATTTCATAAGGAGCTACCTTATTTCATCCTGCATATAAGTCATAGACTGCATGTTTTCCAAAAAGCTGATGGAATTCTTGCAGGTTTCAAACTGATTTCATTCACTGTGTATCGATCTATTAGTCATATTTTCCTCAGGGTCCCTGGATACTTTAGCATGATTAAAAATTTCTTTTACCAAATGGATAGTTTAAAACAGATTTCTCTTTCTGTATTTCCCACAGCTCCTGGAAACAGATTACATTGGTCATCTATGTATAGGCCTTGGCTACACTGGCGCTGTACAGCACTGCAACTTGCTGCGCTCAGGGGTGTGAAAACGCCCCTCCCTGAGCACAGCGAGTGCAGCGCTGTAAAGCGCTAGTGTAATCAGAGCCTGCAGTGCTGCACGCTCTTCCCCGTGGAGAGGTGGAGTACATACAGCGCCGTGAGAGAGCTCTTGCAGCGCTGGTGGCACGACTACACTCGCGCTTCACAGCGCTGCCGTGGCAGCGCTGGGAAGTCCTGAGTGTAGCCAAGGCCTAAGATGAAAGCAATTAAAAGAATTACTGTTTTTTTTTTTTTTTTCAACAAAAAATCGAGAACAGCACAGGAGATTTTTAAAGGGGATCTTGGGAAATACAGTTTTCTACAGAGCAGGAATTGTGAATTGCTAACATGAGAGACAAACTGGTTTTCCTTTGCTAACCTATTTTCTGTATAAATAAAATTAGTGCATTTTTCGGACCATTGTTTTCAAGTCTGTAGCGTACATTTTGCAGCTGGAAGTGCTGATTAGAATGGAATGCTTATTCTGTTGTCTAGGCATCCTGTCACCCTGGGGCTATTGTATTATTGTCAAAGTTTCCAGGGGGTAAATTGTTATTGCATAGAAGTTAACAACTCCAAATATCAGTAAAATATCCGTTATAATAAAAAAACCACTGACTTTCTGCGCTGGTGAGGAGGGGAATGGCTATAGCTCGAGTAATCAATGTGCACTGGGATCTGGGTTTGTAGGGATAGTATTCACACAGGAAGAGAAGGCTAATAATCAAACACACCCTCCCACCTGGGGCCCTATAGAGCTTGTGTATGGCAAAGTATTGTCAGAGACGTGATAGCAAAACTCTGGTAGAAGACTTGTCCACTTGAGTGATGGGAGAGGGTGGTAAAATCTGGTTTATCAATAAATGTCCCTCAGAATGAACAAAACTGATAGGAATGTAGCCAGAAGGAAGATTAATTTATCTATGAGCTAGTTTCCTCCCCACCTTCTCAGAGCTTATTATTGCCTGCACTAATAAAGCCTTGGGTCTTTTCCTGATAGATGCCTGGAATGAGAGACAATAGATTTAAAGATAATCATGACAATGACTGTGATAATGGCCTGCTCCTTAGCCTAAAGCTGATGATGGGGTTGTGTGAAAGCAGGTTGGCCCAGGCTCAGCACTTTCCTCCCTTCCTGCTGTGAGATTATCTCCACCCTCAGGAGTTTAACTTCTTGTGAGGGTCGAGCCTCCTTGACCTGCCCCATTCTGGTAAAATAATTGACATGTAAAGGTATTTAAAAAGATCTCTGTTGGCTTCAGTACAATGGACTCCTTAGAACACAATGGCCCTGACTTTTCTAGGCTGGCTGAACTGTGCTCAAGCCACATTTGAGGCTCCCCAGTCATTCAGTGGGAGGACCAGGTCTAGTCCCTGGTGCAGGATATATCTGTTTGAGGCCTGCTCTCTTTCATGTTAGCTGCCAACTGCCTCCAGTGGCTGCTCTTGTGGCCAGGCTCAGCTAGATGCAGGGGCACTCTGGTCATACCCACCTATGCTACTGTCTTGAGAAGAGTGGTGTGGGAGCCATCTTGGTGTCCTTACATTGATGGTTTCTTCTGCCCACGGAGGGTCCGCTCACAGTTACTTAAATGGGATTATGGCAGTTTTGCAGCACCAGACAGCCAGAGAGTATCAGGGAACTGGGGCAATATAAACAGGTATATTTTGATACCCCGGTGTGAGATTACTTCAGTTAAATGGTTTTCCCACAGCCACATTGAAACAATGACAAAGCCAGGAATAAAATCCAGGGCTTTTGAATATCTGTCTGATGCCGTATTCACTGTTCCTCCCTGTGCGTGAGATAAAAAGGAGGCGACTAAGAGACTAGAAATGTCACCATATTATGAATTAGAGCAGTGGTTCTCAACCTATTGACCAGTGTGGACCACATATGCAGCTCTCTGTATTATGTCGGCCACATCCACACTATATATCTACTACCTCTATGGCCCTGACGATGTCACACGGGCCACAGCTGTGTGCTGATTGGGCTGCCAGTGGCCCATGGGTTGAGAACCACTGAGTTACAGTACTTTGTACTAAACCAAGGTGGAATAAGTACTGTGAACAGTTCAGTGATGAATCTTTTACAATCGTGCATAATTTCCTCTTTGATGGGAGGTGGGCCTTGATACAAACTGAGGGATAAAACACTTGGACTTTGTGGAGGTTTGGCATCTTAGTCTGTGTCAGGATCTGAGTGTCACTGACCCCATTTCTGTACCTTTCTTATTTAGACTTCCCTAAGAGCAGGAAGAGACTCATAGTCTGCGTCACACCGTATTGCCAATGGAGAGAACTCAGTGCTCGCTCACCAGTGCATATCAATAATACCTACCCAAAATCTTGCACCATGTCTGCCTAGTGATATTTATTTTCCACAGCTTTATGTTCAAGAGCATCTAATTGTTGAATCTTTGCAGATAAATGCAAACTTAGCACAGGAAAATAATCACTAGTATTTTTTAACTCTAAACCCTTGGGTAAATTGATCAAGTTCTGTTGCTGAGGTTGAGGTCACAATGCTGTGGGCTGTCCCCAGAAGTTTCCTGGTTCTTTGCAAGCCAGTGAAGGTCTAGAAACTTGGACATTTCTTGCAAACAATAGATCGACCTAATCTGCATATTTGAATATGCATTACATTGTTTGCATTATTCCCCCATTCTCTCTCCCAAAAATTCTCTTGCCCCATTCTCTCTGTCCCTACCATTTCTGCCTCTCCCTTCCCTGCTTTCTCCTCCTCTTTAGCTTCTTTCCTCCACCAATTCCCCCACTCTTGTGTCTGGCTCTCATCTCCAATGTCTCTCTCACCATAGAAACCTTGCCTTAGAGCCTGGTCCCCAGCCTGCCTGTGGCCATGGAAGTATGTCTAGAGTGACTGTCTACATAGCACCACTCCATCCAACACAATGAGCTAGTCTGCCCAGGGAGATTGTATGGGGAGGTCGGAGGCTAATATTCCAGGCAGGGTCTGTACTGTTAGGATCCTGCAGGTTCTTTGACCAGGGTCAAGGGTTCAGGATGCAGAACAGACCTCCAGGCCTCTCACCATAGCGCAGTAATCTAGAGTGCCTCCCCAGAGCTCCTCTTGCTATCCCAATGACCATAGAAGGTAGGAGGAGCAGCTGTTCAGGAGAGTCCATGGCTGGGCTGTCTATGCTGGTTCTGCAATGTAGTGGTTACGACTCCCCTCGAGGGCAGTTTCTTTCAGGCATATGGACCGAGCGCTGTGCTCAGACAAGACAGTGAGGACCCCATATGAGCCAGTGCTACATGTTATACTGGGCCTGACTCTGGCTGTGTAATATAGGGCCACACCCTGCTCTTACCAACGTCAATAACCCATTGATTTCATAAGAGCAAGATCAGGCCCAGAGACATTCCCTCTGAAACACGTTCCAGTAAAACAATGAGATTGGGCCTTTTCCATCTGGGACATGGCAGTCCTGCTTCCTCATCCTTTTTAGTCAGTACTTCTTGATTTTTCAGAGACAGTTTTTGCACATACAATCCAATAGATTTGCTCCTGCTGGTTGTGTGTGTGTGCACATGCAAAACACTCATGGAATTTTAGTCTAAAATTCCTACACTAAAAGCAATTTTGCCAGGAAAGGGAATCTTTGCATTGTAGTTGGGACTCTAGTGCATGTTGCACCCTGGACATGCCCTCCCTATCCAGTTCTATCCACTTCCATGGATGTGCTGGCTGCCAACTGGCTCCTCAGTGTGGCTGGAGTTGCACACACCTGGCTGAAACTCCCTTTGTAAAGACTTTCTGCTTCTCAGAACCTAAGGCCTCAATTCTGCCAGCAAGAAAACTGGGAGTGAATCAAGCTGAAACTCCCTTTTTAAAAAAAAATCTTAAATAGTGAAAGAATTGGCACAACTTGGTGAATACACCTTTACCTCGATATAATGCGACCCGGTATAACATGAATTCGGATATAACACAGTAAAGCAGTGCTCGGGGGGGCGGGGGGGGCCTGCGGACTCCAGTGGATCAAAGCAAGTTCAATATAACGCGGTTTCAATATAACGCGGTAAGATTTTTTGGCTCCCGAGGACAGCGTTGTATCGAGGTAGAGGTGTATTTAAACTCCCCTGAAAGATTGTAATTAGCACATATAAAGGAAAGTACATAACTGGAGAGTCTGTTCCTCAAAAGAAAGATTTTGGTCCATTCTGCTTGATTAAAGAACCATCATAAGCTTGCTGTGCCTTACACCAATTAAATTGTTTAGAGTTTGGTCTCTGTTTACTAGCCAGTTCA